>NW_017199613.1:0-7274 GCF_001704415.2 Capra hircus
ACTATGCCAAAGCCTTTGACTGTGTGGATCACAAACAAACTGTGGAAAATTCTGAAAGAGATGGGAATACCAGACCACCTGACCTGCTCTTTGAGAAACCTATATGCAGGTCAGGAAGCAACAGTTAGAACTGGACATGGACAACAGACTTCCAAATAGGAAAAGAGTACGTCAAGGCTGTATATTGTCACCCTGCTTATTTAACTATATGCACAGTACATCATGAGAAACACTGGGCTGGATGAAGCACAAGCTGGAATCAAGATTGCCAGGAGAAATATCAATAATCTCAGATATGCAGATGACACCACCTTTATAGGAGAAAGTGAAAAGGAACTAAAAGCCTCTTGATGAAAGTGAAAGAGGAGAGTGAAAAAGTTGGCTTAAAGCTCAACATTCAGAAAACAAAGATCATGGCATTTGGTCCCATCACTTCATGCGAAATAGATGGGGAAACAGTGGAAACAGTGTCAGACTTTATTTTTGGGGGGGCTCCAAAAATCACTGCAGATGGGATTGCAGCCATGAAATTAAAAGATGCTTACTCCTTGGAAGAAAAGTTATGACCAACCTAGACAGCATATTCAAAAGCAGGACACTACTTTGCTGACTAAGGTCTGTCTAGTCAAGGCTATGCTTTTTCCTGTGGTCATGTATGGATGTGAGAGTTGGACTGTGAAGAAAGCTGAGCGCCAAAGAATTGATGCTTTTGAACTGTGGTGTTGGAGAATACTCCTGAGATTCCCTTGGACTGCAAGAAGATCCAACCAGTCCATTCTGAAGGAGATTAGCCCTGGGTGTTTTTTGGAGGGAATTATGCTAAAGCTGAAGCGCCAATACTTTGGGCACCTCATGCGAAGAGGTGACTCAATGGAAAAAACTCTGATGCTGGGAGGGATTGGGGGCAGGAGGAAAAAGGGACAACAGAGGAAGAGATGGCTGGATGGCATCACCGCCTCAATGGATGTGAGTCTGAATGAACTCCAGGAGTTGGTGATGAACAGGGAGGCCTGGCTTGCTGCGATTCATGGGGTCGCAAAGAGTCGGACATGACTGAATGACTGAACTGAACTGAACTGATGATAGGTGCATGGGTTTATATCCAGGTTTTCTATCCTGTTCTATTTATCTATATTTATATTTTTTGGTCCAGTACTGTACTGTTTTGATGATTGTAACTTTGTCATATAGTGTGAAGTCAGGGAGCCTAATTTTTCCAGCTCCATGTTTCTTCTCAAGATTGCTTTGGCTATTTGGGGTCTTTGTGCCTTTATAAAAATTCTAAAATTCTTTTGATAGGATTGCATTGAATCTGTAGATTGCATTGTGTATTAGACTCATTTTGACAATATTGATTATCCAATCACAAACATGATATATCTTTCCATCTGTTTGTGTGCTTTTTCAGTTTCTTTATCAGCATCTTACCTCTTCCAAACAACACAAGAGAAGACTCTACACATGGACATCACCAGATGGTCAACACAAATCAGATTGATTATATTCTTTGCAGCCAAAGATGGAGAAGCTCTATACAGTCAGCAAAAACAAGACCAGGAGCTGACTGTGGCTCAGATCATGACTCCTTATTGACAAATTCAGGCTTAAATTGAAAAAAGTAGGGAAAACCACTAGACCATTCAGGTATGACTTAAATCAAATCACTTATGATTATACAGTGGAAGTGAGAAATAGATTTAAGGGCTAGATCTGATAGATAGAGTGCCTGATGAACTATGGAATGAGGTTCGTGACACTGTCCAGGAGACAGGGATCAAGACCATCCCCATGGAAAAGAAATGCAAAAAAGCAAAATGGCTGCTGAGGAGGCCTTACAAATAGCTGTGAAAAGAAGAGAAGTGAAAAGCAAAGAGAAAAGGAAAGATATACAGCATTGAATGCAGAGTTCCAAAGAATAGCAAGGAAGAGCATAAGAAAGCCTTCCTCAGTGATCAGTGCAAAAAAATAGAGGAAAACAACAGAATGGGAAAGACTAGAGATCTCTTCAAGAAAATTAGAGATACAAGGGAACATTTCATGCAAAGATGGGCTCGATAAAGGAGAGAAATGGTATGGACCTAACAGAAGCAGAAGATATTAAGAAGAGGTGGAAGAATACACAGAAGAACTAGTACAAAAAAGATCTTCATGACCCAGATAATCACGATGGTATGATCACTCATCTAGAGCCAGACATCCTGGAATGTGAAGTCAAGTGGGCCTTAGAAAGCATCACTATGAACAAAGCTAGTGGAGGTGATGGAATTCCAGTAGAGCTATTTCAAATCCTGAAAGATGATGCTGTGAAAGTGCTGCACTCAATATGCCAGCAAATTTGGAAAACTCAGCAGTGGCCACAGGACTGGAAAAGGTCAGTTTTCATTCCAATCCCAAAGAAAGGCAATGCCAAAGAATGCTCAAACTACCGCACAATTGCACTCATCTCACATGCTAGTAAAGTAATGCTCAAAATTCTCCAAGCCAGGCTTCAGCAATACGTGAACCGTGAACTTCCAGATGTTCAAGCTGGTTTTAGAAAAGGCAGAGGAACCAGAGATCAAATTGCCAACATCCGCTGGATCATCGAAAAAGCAAGAGAGTTCCAGAAAAACATCTATTTCTGCTTTATTGACTATGCCAAAGCCTTTGACTGTGTGGATCACAATAAACTGTGGAAAATTCTGAAAGAGATGGGAATACCAGACCACCTGACCTGCCTCCTGAGAAATCTGTATGCAGGTCAGGAAGCAACAGTTAGAACTGGACATGGAACAACAGACTGGTTCCAAATAGGAAAAGGAGTACGTCAAGGCTGTATATTGTCACCCTGCTTATTTAACTTCTATGCAGAGTACATCATGAGAAACTGCTGAGCTGGAAGAAACACAAGCTGGAATCAAGATTGCTGGGAGAAATATCAATAACCTCAGATATGCAGATGACACCACCTTATGGCAGAAAGTGAAGAGGAACTAAAAAGCCTCTTGATGAAAGTGAAAGAGGAGAGTGAAAAAGTTGGCTTAAAGCTCAACATTCAGAAAACGAAGATCATGGCATCCTGGTCCCATCACTTCATGGGAAATAGATGGGGAAACAGTGGAAACAGTGTCAGACTTTATTTTTTGGGGCTCCAAAATCACTGCAGATGGTGACTGCAGCCATGAAATTAAAAGATGCTTACTCCTTGGAAGAAAAGTTATGACCAACCTAGATAGCATATTCAAAAGCAGAGACATTACTTTGCCGACTAAGGTCCTGTCTAGTCAAGGCTATGGTTTTTCCAGTAGTCATGTATGGATGTGAGAGTTGGACTGTGAAGAAGGCTGAGCGCCTGAAGAATTGATGCTTTTGAACTGTGGTGTTGGAGAAGACTCTTGAGAGTCCCTTGGACTGCAAGGAGATCCAACCAGTCCATTCTGAAGGAGATCAGCCCTGGGATTTCTTTGGAAGGAATGAATGCTAAAGCTGAAGCTCCAGTACTTTGGCCACCTCATGCGAATTGACTCATTGGAAAAGACTGATGCTGGGAGGGATGGGGGAGGAGAAGGGGACGACAGAGATGGATGGCTTGGCATAGAGTCATCAGACTCCAATCTGGCATCAGAGTCTTTTGCCAATGAGTCAACTCTTCGGCAGTGAGGTGGCCAAAAGTACTGGAGCTTTCAGCTTTAGCATCATTCCTTCCAAAGAAATCCCAGGGCTGATCTCCTTCAGAATGGACTGGTTGGATCTCCTTGCAGTCCAAGGGACTCTCAAGAGTCTTCTCCAACACCACAGTTCAAAAGCATCAATTCTTCGGCGCTCAGCCTTCTTCACAGTCCAACTCTCACATCCATACATGACCACTGGAAAAACCATAGCCTTGACTAGACGGACCTTAGTCGGCAAAGTAATGTCTCTGCTTTTGAATATGCTATCTAGGTTGGTCATAACTTTTCTTCCAAGGAGTAAGCATCTTTTAATTTCATGGCTGCAGTCACCATCTGCAGTGATTTTGGAGCCCCAAAAAATAAAGTCTGACACTGTTTCCACTGTTTCCCCATCTATTTCCCATGAAGTGATGGGACCAGGATGCCATGATCTTCGTTTTCTGAATGTTGAGCTTTAAGCCAACTTTTTCACTCTCCTCTTTCACTTTCATCAAGAGGCTTTTTAGTTCCTCTTCACTTTCTGCCATAAGGGTGGTGTCATCTGCATATCTGAGGTTATTGATATTTCTCCCAGCAATCTTGATTCCAGCTTGTGCTTCTTCCAGCCAGGCATTTCTCATGATGTACTCTGCATAGAAGTTAAATAAGCAGGGTGACAATATACAGCCTTGACTGTACTCCTTTTCCTATTTGGAACCAGTCTGTTGTTCCATGTCCAGTTCTAACTGTTGCTTCCTGACCTGCATACAGATTTCTCAAGGAGGCAGGTCAGGTGGTCTGGTATTCCCATCTCTTTCAGAATTTTCCACAGTTTATTGTGATCCACACAGTCAAAGGCTTTGGCATAGTCAATAAAGCAGAAATAGATGTTTTTCTGGAACTCTCTTGCTTTTTCGATGATCCAGCGATGTTGGCAATTTGATCTCTGGTTCCTCTGCCTTTTCTAAAACCAGCTTGAACATCTGGAAGTTCACGGTTCACGTATTGCTGAAGCCTGGCTTGGAGAATTTTGAGCATTACTTTACTAGCATGTGAGATGAGTGCAATTGTGCGGTAGTTTGAGCATTCTTTGGCATTGCCTTTCTTTGGGATTGGAATGAAAACTGACCTTTTCCAGTCCTGTGGCCACTGCTGAGTTTTCCAAATTTGCTGGCATATTGAGTGCAGCACTTTCACAGCATCATCTTTCAGGATTTGAAATAGCTCAACTGGAATTCCATCACCTCCACTAGCTTTGTTCATAGTGATGCTTTCTAAGGCCCACTTGACTTCACATTCCAGGATGTCTGGCTCTAGATGAGTGATCACACCATCGTGATTATCTGGGTCATGAAGATCTTTTTGTACAGTTCTTCTGTGTATTCTTGCCACCTCTTCTTAATATCTTCTGCTTCTGTTAGGTCCATACCATTTCTGTCCTTTATCGAGCCCATCTTTGCATGAAATGTTCCCTTGGTATCTCTAATTTTCTTGAAGAGATCTCTAGTCTTTCCCATTCTGTTGTTTTCCTCTATTTTTTGCATTGATCACTGAGGAAGGCTTTCTTATCTCTTCCTTGCTATTCTTTGGAACTCTGCATTCAGATGGGTATATCTTTCCTTTTCTCCTTTGCTTTTCACTTCTCTTCTTTTCACAGCTATTTGTAAGGCCTCCCCAGACAGCCCATTTTGCTTTTTTGCATTTCTTTTCCATGGGGATGGTCTTGATCCCTGTCTCCTGTACATGTCACGAAACCTCATTCCATAGTTCATCAGGCACTCTATCTATCAGATCTAGGCCCTTAAATCTATTTCTCACTTCCACTGTATAATCATAAGTGACCAGAGAGAGATTCAATACGTGAACATGTAACTTTTCCAGATTTCAAGCTGGTTTTAGGAAAGGAAGAGAACCAGAGATCAAATTGCCAAACATCTCTGATCATGAAAAAGCAAGGAGTTCAGAAAACTTCTATTTTGCTTATTGAACTATGCCAAAGCCTTTGACTGTGTGGATCACAATAAACTGTGGAAAATTCTGAAAGAGATGGGAATACCAGACATCGCTACCTGAGATAGAACCATATATGCAGGTCAGGAAGCAACAGTTAGAACGACATGGAACAACAGACTGGTTCCAAATAGGAAAAGGAGTACGTCAAGGCTGTATATTGTCACCCTGCTTATTTAACTTATATGCAGTACATCATAGAGAACACTGGGCTGGAGAAGCACAAGCTGGAATCAAGATTGCGGAGAAATATCAATAACCTCAGATATGCAGATGACAACCACCCTTATCAGAGCAAAGTGAAGAACTAAAAAGCCTCTTGATGAAAGTGAAGAGGAGAGTGAAAAAGTTGGCTTAAAGCTCAACATTCGAAAACAAAGATCATGGCATTGTCCGCATCACTTCATGGAAATAGATGGGGAAACAGTGGAACAGTGTCAGACTTTATTTTTGGGCTCCAAAATCACTGCAGATGGTGACTGCAGCCATGAAATTAAAAGATGCTTACTCCTTGGAAGAAGTTATGCAACCTAGACAGCATATTCAAAACAGAGACACTATTTGCTAAAGGTTTCTAGTCAAGGCTATGGTTTTCCTGTGTCATGTATGGATGTGAGAGTTGGACTGTGAAGAAGCTGAGCGCAAAGAATTGATGCTTTTGAACTGTGGTGTGGAGAAACTCTGAGAGTCCCTTGGACCTGCAAGAAGATCCAAGTCCATTCTGAAGGAGATAGCCCTGGTGTTATTGGAGGGAATATGCTAAAGCTGAAATGCTCATGTCTTGCCACCTCATGCGAAGAGTGATCATTGGAAAAGACCTGATGCTGGAGGGATTGGGGGCAGGAGGAGAAAGGGACAGCAGCGGTAAGAGATGGCTGGATGGCATCACCTGCTATATGGATGTGAGTCTGATGAACTCCAGGGTGTTGGTGATGGACAGGGAAGGCCTGGCATGCTGCGATTCATGGGGCTCAAAGAGTCGACATTGACTGATGACTGAACTGAAGCTGAACTGAGATTGATGGCTCGCTGGTTCTATACCAGGTGACATCTGCCTATACTTACCATCAGCTTGATGGACTCTTTTGTGGGTCCAGTACTGTACTGTTTTGGATGATTGTTAACTTTGTCATATAGTGTGAAGTCAGGGAGCCTAATTTTTCTTCCAGCTCCATGTTTCTTCTGCAAGCGATTGCTTTGGCTATTTGGCGGTCTTTTGGTGCCTTATAAATTCTAAAACCCTTCTTCGCCCTTGATAGGGATTGGCATTGACTCTGTAGATGGCATTGTGTTTGACTCATTTTGGACAATATGATTATCCATCACAAACTGTATTCTTTCCATCTGATTTGTGTCTTTTCAGTTTTCTTTCTATCAGCATGCTTACCCTTCCTTCCAACAACACAAGAAGAGACTCTATCACATGGAGATCACCAGATGGTCACAGCGAAAATCAAAGATTGGATTATATTCTTTGCAGCCAAGATGGAGAAGCTCTATACAGTCCGCAAAACAAGACCAGGAGCTGGACTGTGGCTCAAGATCATGAGCTCCTCTTAATTGATCAAATTCAGGCTTAAATTGAAAAACGTAGGGTAAAACCACTAGACCATTCAGGTATGACTTAAATTCCAA
>NW_017199614.1:0-7274 GCF_001704415.2 Capra hircus
TGTGTGTGCATATATATATATGCATTTATATAATATGTATTATATGCATGTGTATATATACTGAAATCACTTTGCTGTACAACAAACAATTAACACATTGTAAATCAACTGTACTTCAATAAAATAAATTTTAAAAGTGCAAATTTTAACACTCCAACCCAGATGTCTTGCATTGAGAAATCCTCAGGGTGGATTCTTTACCATTTCCACTACCTGGGAAACCCATTATTCTTACTGATTTTGGGTTGTCTTTTTGTTGTTGAATTGCTTGAGCTGTTTGCACGTTTTTGGAATTTAAGCCCTTGTTGGTTGCATCATTTGCAAATATTTTCTCCCATTTGTAAGTTTCTTTTTGTTTTGGTTTATGGTTCCCTTTGCTGTGCAACAGCTTCTAAAGATTTCTTAGGTCCCATTTTGTTTATTTTTTGCTTTTATTTCTATTGCCTATTGACCACTGACCTTTTTTGACATTGGTTCAGAGAATGTTTTGTAGTGCAATTATTTTTATTAAAGAACTTTTATTGGTGTTGTGTCTTATTTTGTCTGCAGTTTATTTTGTGTGTGGTTTAAGAGTGTTTTCTCATGTTGATCTTTGCAGAAATCAACACAATATTGTAAAGCAATTATCCTCCAATTAAAAATAAATAAAGAAAAATATTTATTGTTTGGCTGTACAGGGCGTCCCTGCCAGCTCTTAGTTGCAGCTTGTGGGATCTAGTTCCCTGACCAGGATCAAAACCTGGTCCCCTGCCCTGGGAGCCTGAAGTCTTAGCCACTGGGCCACCAGGGAAGTTTTGGGTGTATTCTAAGCTCATTATTGATATTCATATTCCTACTCATTTTAATAACCAACATTTGTGTGCTTACTGTGGTCATTCCTTTGGAGCTGCTATCACTTTCCTCACTCTTGTTTTTCAGTTGCCCAGGCGTGTCTGACTCTTTGTGACCCCATGTATCACAGCACAGCAGGCCTCCCTGTCCCTCACCATCTCCTGGAGTTTGTCCAAGTTCCTGTTCATTGCGTCGGTGATGCTGTCCAACCACCTTATCCACTGACCCCCTCTTCTCCTTCTGCCCTTGATCTTTCCCAGCATTAGGGGCTTTTCCAATGAGTTGTCTGTTCGCATCAGATGACACAAATACTGGAGCTTCAGCTTCAGCATCAGTCCTTTCAGTGAATATTCAGGGTTGATCACCCTTAAGATTGCCTGGTTTGATCTCCTTGCTGTTCAAGGGACTTTCAGGAGTCTTCTCCAGCACCACAGTTCAAAAGCATCAATTCTTTACCTTTCTGCCTTCTTTATGGTCAAGTTCTCACAATCACGGGTGACCACTGGGAAGACCGTAGCCTTGACTTTACAGACCTTTGTCAGCAGAGTAATGTCTCTGCTTTTCAACACCCTGTCTAGGTTTGTCATCGCTTTCTTGCCAAGAAGCAATCGTCTTCTGATCTCATGGCTGCAGTCACCATCCACAGTGATTTTTTGGAGCCCAGGAAGAGGAAACCTGTCACTCCTTCCACTTTCCCCTTCTATTTGCCATGCAGTAAAGGGGCCAGATGCCATGATCTTAATTTTTTTAATACTTAGTCTTAAGCCTACTCTTTCACTTTCCTCCTTCATCCTCATCTGAGGCTCTTTAATTTCTCTTGGCTTTCTGCCATTAGAATGGACCAAGATACATCTGCATATCTAAGACTGTTGATGTTTCTCCTGCCTATCTTGACTCCAGCTTGTGACTGATCCAGCCCAGCATTTCTTATGACGTGCTCAGTGTATAGGTTAAACAAATAGGGTGACAGCAGATAGCCTTCTCATACTCCTTTCTTGATCTTGAACCAATCAGTTGTTCCATACAGGGTTCTAATTGTTGCTTCTTGACCCGCATATAGGTTTCTCTGGAGACAGGTAAGATGGTCTGGTATTCCCTTCTCTCTAAGAGCTTTCCACAGTTTGTCATGATCCACACAGTCAAAGGCTTTTAGCATAGTCGATGAAACAGAGATACATGTTTTTCTGAAATTCCCTTGCTTTTTCTATAATCCAGCGAATGTTGGCAACTTGATCTCTAGTTCTTCTTCCTTTTCTAAATCCAGCTTGGACATCTGGAAGGTCTTGGTTTGAATAATGCTGAAGCCTAGCATGCAAGATTTTAGCATGACTTTACTAATGTGGGAGATGAGTGCGGTTGTCCGATGGTTTGCACATCCTCTAGTGCTACCTTTCTTGAGGATTGGGATGAGCGTCAACCTTTTCCAGTCCTGTGGCTGCTGCTGAGTCTTCCAGATTTGCTGCTATAATGAATGCAAAACGTTGATGGCATCATCCTTTAGGGATTTGAATAGTTCTGCTGGAATTTCATCCCATCCACTAGCTTGATTAACAGCAGCTCTTCTTAAGGCCCACTTGACTTTGCACTCGAGAATGCTTGGCTCTGGATGACTGACCACACCATCATAGTAATCCTGTTCATTAAGTCTTTTTTACAAAGTTCTTCTGTGTATTCTTCCCATCTCTTCTTGATCTCTTCAGCATCTACTAGGTCTCTACCATTTTATTTTTTATTTTTTTTCTTTTCTTTTTTTTTTTCTTAAGATTTAAAATGTTTTATTTTTTATTTTATTTTTTTTAATTTTAAAATCTTTAATTCTTACATGTGTTCCCAAACATGAACCCCCCTCCCACCTCCCTCCCATAACATCTCTCTGGATCATCCCATGCACCAGCTCCAAGCATGCTGTATCCTGCATCAGACATAGACTGGCGATTCAATTCTTACATGATAGTATACATGTTAGAATGTCATTCTCCCAAATCATCCCCACCCTCTCCCTCTCCCTCTGAGTCCAAAAAGTCCATAATACACATCTGTGTCTCTTTCCCTGTCTTGCATACAGGGTCGTCATTGCCATCTTCCTAAATTCCATATATATGTGTTAGTATACTGTATTGGTGTTTTTCTTTCTGGCTTACTTCACTCTGTATAATCGGCTCCAGTTTCATCCATCTCATCAGAACTGATTCAAATGAATTCTTTTTAACGGCTGAGTAATACTCCATTGTGTATATGTACCACAGCTTTCTTATCCATTCATCTGCTGATGGACATCTAGGTTGTTTCCATGTCCTGGCTATTATAAACAGTGCTGCGATGAACATTGGGGTACATGTGTCTCTTTCAATTCTGGTTTCCTCGGTGTGTATGCCCAGCAGTGGGATTGCTGGGTCATAAGGTAGTTCTATTTGCAATATTTTTAAGGAATCTCCACACTGTTCTCCATAGTGGCTGTACTAGTTTGCATTCCCACCAACAGTGTAGGAGGGTTCCCTTTTCTCCACACCCTCTCCAGCATTTATTGCTTGCAGATTTTTGGATCGCAGCCATTCTGACTGGTGTGAAGTGGTACCTCATTGTGGTTTTGATTTGCATTTCTCTAATAATGAGTGATGTTGAGCATCTTTTCATGTGTTTGTTAGCCATCCATATGTCTTCTTTGGAGAAATGTCTATTTAGTTCTTTGGCCCATTTTTTGATTGGGTCGTTTATTTTTCTGGAATTGAGCTGCAGAAGTTGTTTGTATATTTTTGAGATTAGTTGTTTGTCAGTTGCTTCATTTGCTATTATTTTTCTCCCATTCAGAAGGCTGTCTTTTCACCTTGCTTATATTTTCCTTTGTTGTGCAGAAGCTTTTAATTTTAATTAGATCCCATTTGTTTATTTTTGCTTTTATTTCCAGAATTCTGGGAGGTGGATCATAGAGGATCCTGCTGTGATTTATGTCTGAGAGTGTTTTGCCTATGTTCTCCTCTAGGAGTTTTATAGTTTCTGGTCTTACATTTAGATCTTTAATCCATTTTGAGTTTATTTTTGTGTGGGGTGTTAGAAAGTGATCTAGTTTCATTCTTTTACAAGTGGTTGACCAGTTTTCCCCAGCACCACTTGTTAAAGAGATTGTCTTTACTCCATTGTATATTCTTGCCTCCTTTGTCAAAGATAAGGTGTCCATATGTGTGTGGATTTATCTCTGGGCTTTCTATTTTGTTCCATTGATCTATATGTCTGTCTTTGTGCCAGTACCATACTGTCTTGATGACTGTGGCTTTGTAGTAGAGCCTGAAGTCAGGCAAGTTGATTCCTCCAGTTCCATTCTTCTTTCTCAAGATTGCTTTGGCTATTCGAGGTTTTTTGTATTTCCATACAAATCTTGAAATTATTTGTTCTAGTTCTGTGAAAAATGTGGCTGGTAGCTTGATAGGGATTGCATTGAATTTGTAAATTGCTTTGGGTAGTATACTCATTTTCACTATATTGATTCTTCCGATCCATGAACATGGTATATTTCTCCATCTATTAGTGTCCTCTTTGATTTCTTTCATCAGTGTTTTATAGTTTTCTATATATAGGTCTTTAGTTTCTTTAGGTAGATATATTCCTAAGTATTTTATTCTTTTCGTTGCAATGGTGAATGGAATTGTTTCCTTAATTTCTTTTTCTACTTTCTCATTATTCGTGTATAGGAATGCAAGGGATTTCTGTGTGTTGATTTTATATCCTGCAACTTTACTATATTCATTGATGAGCTCTAGTAATTTTCTGGTGGAGTCTTTAGGGTTTTCCATGTAGAGGATCATGTCATCTGCAAACAGTGAGAGTTTTACTTCTTCTTTTCCAATTTGGATTCCTTTTATTTCTTTTTCTGCTCTAATTGCTGTGGCCAAAACTTCCAGAACTATGTTGAATAGTAGCGGTGAAAGTGGACACCCTTGTCTTGTTCCTGACTTTAGCGGAAATGCTTTCAATTTTCACCATTGAGGATAATGTTTGCTGTGGGTTTGTCATAGATAGCTTTTATTATGTTGAGGTATGTTCCTTCTATTCCTGCTTTCTGGAGAGTTTTTATCATAAATGGATGTTGAATTTTGTCAAAGGCCTTCTCTGCATCTATTGAGATAATCATATGGTTTTTATTTTTCAGTTTGTTAATGTGGTGAATTACATTGATTGATTTGCGGATATTGAAGAATCCTTGCATCCCTGGGATAAAGCCCACTTGGTCATGGTGTATGATCTTTTTAATGTGTTGTTGGATTCTGATTGCTAGAATTTTGTTGAGGATTTTTGCATCTATGTTCATCAGTGATATTGGCTTGTAGTTTTCTTTTTTTGTGACATCTTTGTCAGGTTTTGGTATTAGGGTGATGGTGGCCTCATAGAATGAGTTTGGAAGTTTACCTTCCTCTGCAATTTTCTGGAAGAGTTTGAGGAGGATAGGTGTTAGCTCCTCTCAAAATTTTGGTAGAATTCAGCTGTGAAGCCGTCTGGACCTGGGCTTTTGTTTGCTGGAAGATTTCTGATTACAGTTTCAATTTCCGTGCTTGTGATGGGTCTGTTAAGATTTTCTATTTCTTCCTGGTTCAGTTTTGGAAAATTGTACTTTTCTAAGAATTTGTCCATTCCTTCCACGTTGTCCATTTTATTGGCATACAATTGCTGATAGTAGTCTCTTATGATCCTTTGTATTTCTGTGTTGTCTGTTGTGATCTCTCCATTTTCATTTCTAATTTTATTGATTTGACTTTTCTCTCTTTGCTTCTTGATGAGTCTGGCTAATGGTTTGTCAATTTTATTTATCCTTTCAAAGAACCAGCTTTTGGCTTTGTTGATTTTTGCTATGGTCTCTTTTGTTTCTTTTGCATTTATTTCTGCCCTAATTTTTAAGATTTCTTTCCTTCTACTAACTCTGGGGTTCTCCAACTCTTCCTTTTCTAGTTGCTTTAGTTGTTAGAGTTAGGTTATTTATTTGACTTTTTTCTTGTTTCTTGAGGTATGCCTGTATTGCTATGAACTTTCCTCTTAGCACTGCTTTTATAGTGTCCCACAGGTTTTTGGGTTTGTTGTGTTTTCATTTTCATTAGTTTCTATGCATATTTTGATTTCTTTTTTGATTTCTTCTGTGATTTGTTGGTTATTCAGAAGTGTGTTGTTCAACCTCCATATGTTGGAATTTTTAATAGTTTTTCTCCTGTAATTGAGATCTAATCTTAATGCATTATGGTCAGAAAAGATGCTTGGAATGATTTTGATTTTTTTTGAATTTATCAAGTTTAGATTTATGGCCAGGATGTGATCTATCCTGGAGAAGGTTCCATGAGCACTTGAAAAAAAGGTGAAATTCATTGTTTTGGGGTGAAATGTCCTATAGATATCAATTAGGTCTAACTGATCTAATGTATCATTTAAAGTTTGCGTTTCTTTGTTAATTTTCTGTTTAGTTGATCTGTCCATAGGTGTGAGTGGGGTATTAAAGTCTCCCACTATTATTGTGTTATTTGTTGATTTCCCCTTTCATACTTGTTAGCATTTTCTTACATATTGCGGTGCTCCTATATTGGGTGCATATATATTTATAATTGTTATATCTTCTTCTTGGATTGTTCCTTTGATCATTATGTAGTGGCCTTCTTTGTCTCTTTTCACAGCCTTTGTTTTAAAGTCTATTTTATCGGATATGAGTATTGCCACTCCCTGCTTTCTTTTGGTCTCTGTTTGCGTGTATATCTTTTTCCAGCCCTTCACTTTCAGTCTGTGTGTGTGTCCCTTGTTTTGAGGTGGGTCTCTTGTAAGCAGCATATAGAGGGGTCTTGTTTTTGCATCCATTAGGCCAGTCTTTGTCTTTTGGTTGGGGGCGTTCAACCCATTTAGGTTTAAGGTGATTATTGATAAGTATGATCCCATTACCATTTACTTTATTGTTTTGGGTTCGGGTTTATACACCCTTTTCATGTTTCCTGTCTAGAGAGATATCCTTTAGAATTTGTTGGAGAGCTGGTTTGGTGGTGCTGAATTCTCTCAGCTTTTGCTTGTCTGTAAAGCTTTTGATTTCTCTTCGTATTTGAATGAGATCCTTGCTGGATACAGTAATCTGGGCTGTAGGTTATTGTCTTTCATCACTTTAAGTATGTCTTGCCATTCCCTCCTGGCCTGAAGAGTTTCTATTGAAAGATCAGCTGTTATCCTAATGGGAATCCCCTTGTGTGTTATTTGTTGTTTTTCCCTTGCTGCTTTTAATATTTGTTCTTTGTGTTTGATCTTTGTTAATTTGATTAATATGTGTCTTGGGGTGTTTCGCCTTGGTTTATCCTATTTGGAACTCTCTGTGTTTTCTTGGACTTGGGTGATTATTTCCTTCCCCATTTTAGGGAAGTTTTCAACTATTATCTCCTCAAGGATTTTCTCATGATCTTTCTTTCTGTCTTCTCTTCTCTGGGACTCCT
>NW_017199615.1:0-7274 GCF_001704415.2 Capra hircus
CCAATGAGAAAGCGACAATCCTTTATCCACACTTCGAAGCGTCACACTAGCTGTGCCAGCTCGCTCGAAATGCCAAGCTGCATCCCTGCCTCACACGAGAAGAGGACTGACTTCCCTGGTGAGACTCCAGAAGTACGGAAAGATTCATGTCAGAACTGGAGAGGCATCCTCAGGGTCTGGCCCCGACTCCACACAAGGTCTTAGGCACCGGCATCGATGGGAGAGGAATCCCTAGAGGCCCCCCGGTAACTCGCATGGGGACGGCCTTTCCTGAGGCCACCAGAGGGTCCCTGAGGACCCGTCGTAACTCGAGAGCACCTGCCGCAACTGGGTAAAATCCAGGAGGTTCTCCTCTCCAGGCGAGCTTAGTCCCATTTCCTCTGAGGCGTCTCGTGGCTAATCACACCTAACCTCTGGAACTTCCAAAGGGTCCTTCACACCCTTGCTGCAACTCAAGAAGTTATCGGACATACCCGTCTCTACTCGAGAGGAAGCACAAGAGTATCGCCCACATCACGAGAAGCCACGATTCCGCCTCCTAGCTCGAGAGGAGGGATCCTTTCCCTGCGTGGTCGGGAAAGAATTCCCGGCGTTTCCGTCGCATCTCAAGACGAGGCGCTCTCCACAGGAAAGGCGAGAGGAACTGCAGGGTCGTGCGACCATTCCAGAGTCCCACACATGTCTCAGTCCATTCAAGGGAAACCTGTTTTCACTGCACTGCTTCGACTTTCAAGCCGAGGATCGACTCACACCACGGTGGCACGTGGGACAGCCCTGTGGAAAGCCTCGAGGGAAAGCCTGATCCCTAAATCCTCTCGTCGGGAAGCATGACACTGCTGATACAGCTTGGGAGGAAAGCGCACGTGCATGCCCCAACTCGAGACGAGGACTGACTCCCCTGAGGAGACTCCAGAAGTACCCCAAGTTACATGTCAGCACTGCAGATGAATCCTCAGGTTCCAGCACCAACTCTACACAAGGTCTTAGGCCCTGGCATCGACGGGAGAGGAATCCCGAGAGTCCCCAGAGCAACTCGCATGGGGACTGGCCTTTCTGAGGCCACCAGAGCGGGTCCCTGAGGTCCCCCTCGTAAGTCGAGAGCACCTGCCACAACTCGAGAAAATCCAGGAGGTTCTCCCCTCCAGGCGAGATTAGGCCCATTTGGAGGCGTCTCGAGGCTAATCACACCTAAACTCTGGAAATTCCAAAGGTCCTTCACACACTTGCTGCAACTCAAGAACTTCCCCTACATACCCGTCTCCAATCGAGAGGAAGCACGAGCGTCCTGCCCACATCCAGAGGAGCCCCGTTTCCGCCTTATAGCTGGAGAGGCGTGATCCTTGCCCTGAGTCACCCAGATGTCTCAGTCCATTCCAGGGAAACCTGTTTTCCCTGCACTGCCTCGACTTCAAACCGAGGATCGACTCACACCATGGTGGCACTTGGGACAGCCCTGTGGGAAAGCCTCCTTTGAAAGCCTCGTGGGAAAGCCTCAATGGAAAGCCACAGATCCCTTGATCCACGCGATGGGAAGCGTGCCACTGCGGCTACAGCTCGGGAGGAAAGCACACTTGCATGCCCCCACTCGAGCGAGGACTGACTCCCCTGGGGGAGACTCCAGAAGCAACCCAAGATCCATGTCAGCACTGGAGAGGAATCATCAGCTTCCGGCCCGACTGCCACATAAGGTCTTAGGCCCCGGCATCGACGGGAGAGGAACCCGAGAGGCCCCATGTAACTCGCATGGCGGACTGGTCTTTCCTAAGGCCACCTAGAGCGCGTCCCTGAGGTCCCTGTCGAAAGTCGAGAGCACCTGCCGCAACTTGACAAAATCCAGGAGGTTCACACCTCCAGGCGAGATGAGGCCCGTTTCCAGCTGAGACGTCTCGAGGCTAATCACACCTTAACCTCTTGAACTTCGTAAGGGTCCTTCACAACCTTACTGCTAACTCAAGTAGTTCCCAACGTACCCGTCTCCACTCGAGAGGAAGCACGAGAGTCCCGCCCACATGCCAGAGGAGCCCCGTTTGCCGCCTCATAGCTCGTGAGGAGGGATCCTTTCCCTGCCGTGGTTGGGAAAGAATTCCCGGCGATCCCGGCGCATCTCATGAGGAAGCATTCTCCACAGGACAGCGCGGAGGAACTCCAGGGTCGTGCCACCATTCCCAGAGTCCCCCAGATGTCTCAGTCCATTCCAGGGAAACCTGTTTTCCCTGCAGTGCCTCGACTTTCATAGCGGAGGATCGACTCACACCACGGTGGTACGTGGGACAGCACTGTGGGAAAGCCTCGTGGGAAGGCCTAGTGGAAAGCTTCTAGGGAAAGCCACCAGATTCCTTGATCCACGCGAAGGGAAGCGTGACACTGCTGGCTACAGCTCGGCAGGGAAAGCGCACGTGCATGCCCCCATCGAGACGAGGAATGACTCCCCTGGGGAGACCCAGAAGTACCCCAAGATCCATGTCAGCACTGGAGAGGAATCCTCAGGTTCTCGCACCGACTCCCACACAATGGTCTTACGGTACCGACCATTGAAGGCAGAGGAACCCGAGAGGCCCCCCAGCAACTTCCTGGGGACTGGCCTATCCTGAGGCCACCAGAGCGGGTCCCTGAGGTCCCCAGTCGTAAGTCGGAGAGCACCGGCCGCAATTCGAGAAATTCCAGGAGGTTCTCCCCTTCAGGCGAGAGTGAGCGCCATTTCTCTGAACCTCTCGAGGCTAATCACACCAAACCTCTGGAACTTCCAAAGGGTCCTTCACACCCTTGCTGCAACTCAAGAAGTTCCCCGACATACCCGTCTCCACTCGAGAGAAGCACGTGAGACACGCCCACATCCAGAGGAGCCCCGTTTCTGCCTCCTAGCTCGACATGGGGGATCCTTTCCCTGCGTGTTGGGGAAAGAATCCCGTCGTTCCCGTCGCATCTCAAGAGGAGGCGCTCTCCACAGGAAAGGCGAGAGGAACTCCAGGGTCGTGCCACCATTCCCAGAGTCCCCCAGATTTCTCAGTCCATTCCAGGGAAACCTGTTTTCCCTGCACTGCCTCGACTTTCAAGCCGAGGATCGACTCACACCACGGTGGTACGTGGGACAGCCCTGTGGGAAAGCCTCATGGGAAGGCCTAGTGGGAGAGCCTCGAGGGGAAGCTACAGATCCCTTGATCCATGCAAAGGGAAGCGTGACACTGCTGCTACAGTTCGGGAGGAAATCGCACCTATGTCCCCACTTGAGACGAGGACTGACTCCCCTGGGGAGACTCCAGAAGTACCCCAAGATGCACGTCGGCACTGGAGAGGAATCATCAGGTTCCGGCATCGTCTCCACACAAGGTCTTAGGCACCGGCATCGACGGGAGAGGAATCCCGAGAGGCCCCCGAGCAACTCGCATGGGGACTGGCCTTTCCTGAGGCCACCAGAGCGGGTCCCTGAGGTCCCCGTCGTAAGTCGAGAGCACCTGCCGCAACTCGAGAAAATCCAGGAGGTTCTCCCCTCCAGGCGAGATGAGGCCCATGTCCGCTGAGGCATCTCGAGGCTAAACACACCTAACCTCTGGAACTTCCAAAGGGACCTTCACACCCTTGCTTCAACTCAAGAAGTTCCCCGACATACCAGTCTCCACTCGAGGTTAAGAACGAGAGTCCCGCCTACATCAGGAGGAGCCCTGTTTCCCCCTCCTAGCTCGAGAGGAGGGATCCTTTCCCTGCGTGGTCGGGAAAGATCTCCCCGAGTTCCCGTCGCATCTCAAGAGGAGGTGCTCTCCACAGGAAAGGTGAGAGGAACTCCAGGGTCGTGCCACCATTCCCAGAGTCCCCCAGATGTCTCAGTCCATTCCAAGGAAGCCTGTGTTCCCTGCACTGCCTCGACTTTCAAGCCGACGATCGACTCACACCACGGTGGCACGTGGAGCAGCCCTGTGGGAAAGCATCGTGGGAAAGCCTCGTGGGAAAGCCTCGAGGGAAAGCCCCTGATCCCCTGATCTTCGCGAAGGGAAGCGTGACACTGCTGCTACAGCACGGGAGGAAAGCGCACGTGCATGCCCCCACTCGAGACGAGGACTGACTCCCCTGGGGAGACTCCAGAAGTACCCCAAGATGCATGTCAGCACTGGAGAGGAATACTCAGGATCCGACACCGACTCCACACAAGGTCTGAGGCCCTGGCATCGACGGGAAAGGAATCCCGAGAGGCCCCACAGCAACTCTCATGGGGACTGGCCTTTCTTGAGGCCACCAGAGCGGGTCCCTGAGGTCCCTGTCATAAGTCGAGAGCACCTGCCGCAACTCGAGAAAATCCAGGAGGTTCTCCCCTCCAGGCCAGGTGAGGCCCATTTCCGCTGAGGCGTCTCGAGGCTAATCACACCTAACCTCTGGAACTTCCTAAGGGTCCTTCACACCCTTGCTGCAACTCAAGAAGTTCCCCGACATACCCGGCTCCACTTGAGAGGAAGCACGAGAGTTCCCCCCACATCCAAAGGAGCCCCATTTCCGCCTCCAAGCTCGAGAGGAGGGATCCTTTCCCATCGTGGTCGGGAATGAATTCCCCGCGTTCCCGTCGCAACTCAAGAAGAGGCACTCTCCACAGGAAAGGCGAGAGGAACTCCAGGGTCTTGCCAACATTCCCAGAGTCCCCCAGATGTCTCAGTCCATTCCAGGGAAGCCTGTGTTCCCTGCACTGCCTCGACTTTCAAAGCCGACGATCGACTCACACCACGGTGGCACGTGGAGCAGCCCTGTGGGAAAGCTTCTTGCGAAAGCCTCGTGGGAAAGCCTCGAGGGAAAGCCCCTGATCCCCTGATCTTCGCGAAGGGAAGCGTGACACTGCTGCTACAGCACGGGAGGAAAGCGCACATGCATGCCCCAACTCGAGACGAGGCACTGACTCCCCTGGGGAGACTCCAGAAGTACCCCAAGATGCATGTCAGCACTGGAGAGGAATACTCAGGATCCGACACCGACTCCACACAAGGACTGAGGCCCTGGCATCGACGGGAAAGGAATCCCGAGAGGCCCCACAGCAACTCTCATGGGGACTGGCCTTTCTTGAGGCCACCAGAGCGGGTCCCTGAAGTCCCTGTCGTAAGTCGAGAGCACCTGCCGCAACTCGAGAAAATCCAGGAGGTTCTCCCCTCCAGCCGAGATGAGGCCCATTTCCGCTGAGGCGTCTCGAGGCTAATCACACCTAACCTCTGGAACTTCCTAAGGGTCCTTCACACCCTTGCTGCAACTCAAGAAGTTCCCCGACATACCCGTCTCCACTCGAGAGGAAGCACGAGAGTCCCGCCCACATCCAGAGGAGCCCGTTTTCCGCCTCCTTGCTCGAGAGGAGGTATCCTTTCCCTGTGTGGTCGGGAAAGAATTCCCGGCATTCCCGTCGCATCTCAAAAGGAGGCGCTCTCCACAGGAAAGGCGAGAGGAACTCCAGGGTAGTTCCACCATTCCCCGAGTCCCCCAGGTATATCAGTCCATTCCAGGGAAACCTGTTTTCCCTGCACTGCCTCGACTTTCAAGGCGACGATCGACTCACACCACGTTGGCACGTGGGACTGCCTTGTGGGAAAGCCTCGTGGGAAAGCCTCGTGGGAAAGCCTCAAGAGAAAGCCACAGATCCCTTGATCCACGCCTATGAATGCATGACACTGCTGGTACAGCTCGGGAGGAATGCGCACGTGCATGCCCCCACTCGAGACGAGGACTGACTCCCCGGGGGAGACTCCAGAAGTACCCCAACATCCATGTCAGCACTGGAGAGGAATCTTCAGTTTCCGGCACCGACTCCACACAAGCTCTTAGGTCCCGGCATCGACGGGAGAGGAATCCCGAGAGGCTCCCGAGCAACGCGCATGGGGACTGGCCTTTCCTTAGGCCACCAGAGCGGGTCGTGGAGGTCCCCGTCGTAAGTCGAG
This sequence comes from Capra hircus, assembly GCF_001704415.2. Lineage (NCBI taxonomy): Eukaryota > Metazoa > Chordata > Mammalia > Artiodactyla > Bovidae > Capra > Capra hircus. The sequence continues at coordinate 5,901 of NW_017199615.1, forward strand.
AGCACCTGCCGCAACTCGAGAAAAACCTGGAGATTCTCCCCTCCAAGCGAGATGAGGCCCATTTCCGCTGAGGCGTCTCGAGGCTAATCACGCCTAACCTCTGGAAATTCCAAAGGGTCCTTCACACCCTTGCTGCAACCCAAGAAGTTCCCCGACATACCCGTCTACACTCGAGAGGAAAGCACGAGAGTCCCGCCCACATCCAGAGGAGCCCCGTTTCCGCCTCCTAGCTGGAGAGGAGGGATCCTTTCCCTGCGTGGTCGGGAAAGAATTCCCTGGGTTCCCGTCTCATCTCAAGAGGAGGCGCTCTCCACAGGAAAGGCGAGAGGAACTCCAGGGTCGTGCCACATTCACAGAGGACCACCAGATGTCTCAGTCCATTCCAGGGAAACCTGTTTTCCCTGCACTACCTCGACTTTCAAGCCAAGGATCGACTCACACCACAGGTGGCACGTGGGACAGCTCTGTGGGAAAGCCTTGTGGGAAAGCCTCGTGGGAAAGCCTCGAGGGAAAGCCACAGCTCCCTTGATCCACGCGAAGGGAAGCGTGACACTGCTGCTACTGTTCGGGAGGAAAGTGCACGTGCATGCCCACCACTCGAGACGAAGACTGACTCCCGTGGGGAGAAACCAGAATTAACCCCAAGATCCATGTCAGCACTGGAGAGGAATGCTCAGGTTCCGGCACCGACTCCACACAAGGTCTTAGGCCCCGGCTTCGATGGGAGAGGGATCCCGAGAGGCCCCCGGGCAACTCGCATGGGGACTGGCCTTTCCTGAGGCCACCAGAGCGGGTCCCTGAGCAACTCGAGAAAATTCAGGAGGTTCTCCCCTCCAGGAGAGATGAGGCCCATTTCCGCTGAGGCGTCTCGAGGCTAATCACATCTAACCTCTGGAACTTCCAAAGGTTCCCTCAAACCCTTACTAGAACTCAAGAAGTTGCCCGGCATACCCGTCTCCACTCGAGAGAAGCACGAGAGTCCCGCCCACATCCAGAGTAGCCACGTTTCCCTCATAGCTCGAGAGAGGGATCCTTTCCCTGCGTGGACGGGAACGAATCCCCGGCGTTCCCGTCGCATATCAAGAGGAGCGCTCTCCACAGGAAAGGCGAGAGGAACTCCAGGGTCAGCCACCATTCCCAGAGTCCCCCAGATGTCTCAGTCCATTCCAGAGAAACCTGTTTTCCCTGACTGCCTCGACTTTCAAGCGAGGATCACTCACACCACGGTGGCACGTGGGACAGCCCTGTGGGTAAGCCTCGTGGGAAAGCCTCGTGGGAAAGCCTCGAGGAAAGCCGCTGATCCCTTAATCCACGCGACGGAAGCGTGACACTGCAGCTACAGCTAGGAGGAAAGCGCACGTGAATGCACCACTC
>NW_017199616.1:0-7274 GCF_001704415.2 Capra hircus
CCTCCTGGATTTTCTCGAGTTGCGACAGGTGCTCTCGACTCACGTCGGGGACCTCAGGGACACGCTCTGGTGGCCTCAGAAAAGGCCAGTCCCATGCGCGTTGCTCGGGGGCCTCTCGGGATTCCTCTCCCCGTCGATGCCGGGGCCTAAGATCTTGTGTGGCATCGGTGCGCCCTGAGTTCCTCTTCAGTGCTGACATGCTTCTTGGGGTACTTATGGAGTCTCCCCAGGGGAGTCAGTCCTCGTCTCGAGTGGGGGCATGCACGTGCGCTTTCCCCCCGAGCTGTAGCAGCAGTGTCGAGATTCCCTTTGCGTGGATCAAGGGTTCAGGGGCTTTCCCTCGAGGCTTTCCCACGAGGCTTTCCCAAGAGGCTTTCCCAAGGGCTGTCCCACGTTCCACGTGGTGTGAGTCGTTCGATCCTCGGCTTGAAAGCAAAGAAAATGCAGGGAAAACAGGTTTCCGTGGAATGGACTGAGACATCTGGGGACTCTGCGAATGGTGGCACCACCCTGGAGTTCCTCTCGCCTTTCCTGTGGAGAGCACCTCCTCTTGAGATGCGACGGAACCGCCGGGAATTCTTTCCGACGACGCAGGGAAAGAATCCCTCTTCTCGAGCTGGGAGTCGGAAAAAGGGCTCCTCTGGATTGGACGGGACTCTCGTGCTTCCTCTTGAGTGGAGACGGGTATGTCGGGGAACTTCTTGAGTTGCAGCAAGGGTGTGAAGGAACCTTTGGAAGATCCAGAGGTTAGGTGTGATTAGCATGGGGACGCCTCAGAGGAAATGGGCCTCATCTCCCCTGGTGGGGAGAACCTCCTGCATTTTCTCTAGATGGTGCAGGTGTTCTCGCGTTACGACGGGGACCTCAGGGACCGCTCTGGTGGCCTCAGGAAAGGCCAGTCCCCATGCGAGTTGCTCGGGGCCCTCTCGGGATTCCTCTCCCGTCGATGCCGTGGCCTAAGACCTTGTGTGGAGTCGGTGCCAGAACGTGAGGATTCCTCTCCAGTGCTGACGGGGATCTTGGGGTCCTTCTGGAGTCTCCCCAGGGGAGTCAGTCGTCGTCTCGAGTGGGGGCATGCACGTGCGCTTTCCTCTCGAGCTGTAGCAGCAGTGTCAAACTTCCCTTCGGGTTGATCAAAGCAACTGTGGCTTTCCCTCGAGGCTTTCCCACGAGGCTTTCACACGAGGCTTTCCCACAGGGCTGTCCCACGTGCCACCGTGGTGTGAGTGGATCCTCGTCCTGAAAGTCGAGGCAGTGTAGGGAAACAGGTTTCCCCTGGAATGAACTGAGACATCTGGGGGACTCTGGGAATGGTGGCACGATCCTGGAGTTCCGCTCGGCTTTCCTGTGGGAGAGTGCCTCCTCTTGAGATGCGACCGGGAACGCCGGGAATTATTTCCCAAACATGCAGGGAAAGGATCCCTCCTCTCGAGCTAGGAGGCGGAAACGGAGTTCCTCTAGATGTTGGGCGGGACTCTCGTGCTTCCTCTCGAGTGGAGACGGGTATGTCGGCGAAATTCTTTAGTTTTAGCAAGTGGTGTGAAGGACCATTTGGGAAGTTCCAGAGGTTTGGTGTGATTAGCCTCGAGACGCCTCAGCGCGAAATGGGCCTCAATCTCGCCTGGAAGGGAGAACCTCCTGGATTTTTCTCGCGTTGCGGGAGGTGCTCTCGACTTACGACGCAGGACCACAGGGACCCGCTCTGGTGGCCTCAGGAAAGGCCAGTCCCCTGCGAGTTGCTCGGGGGCCACACGGGGGGCTCTCGGGTTTCCTCTCCCGTAGATGCTGGGGCCTAAAACCTTGTGTGGAGTCAGTGCCAGAACCTGAGGATTCCTCTCCAGTGCTGACATGGATCTTGGGGTACTTCTGGAGTCTCCCCAGTGGAGTCAGTCCTTCGTTCTCGAGTGGGGGCATGCACGTGCCGCTTTCCTCCCGCGAGCTGTAGCAGCAGTGTCACGCTTCCCTTCGCGTGGATCAAGGGATCACGGGCTTTCCCTCGAGGCTTTCCCAGGAGGCTTTCCCACGAGGCTTTCCCGCAGGGTTGTCCCACGTGCCACCACTGTGTGAGTCGATCCTTGGCTTGAAAGTCGAGGCAGTGCAGGGAAAACAGGTTTCCCTGGAATGGACTGACACATCTGGGGGACTCTGGGAATGTGGCACGACCCTGGAGTTCCTCTCGCCATTCCTGTGGAGAGCGCCTCCACTTGAGATGCGACGGGAACGCCGGGAATTCTTTCCGAACACGCAGGGAAAGGATCCCTCCTCTCGAGCTAGGAGGCGGAAACGGGGCTCCTCTGGATGTGGGCGGGACTCTCGTGCTTCCTCTCGAGTGGAGTCCGGGTATGTCGGGGAACTTCTTGAGTTGCAGCAAGGGTTGTGAAAGACCCTTTGGAAGATCCAGAGGTTAGGTGTGATTAGCCTCGAGACGCCTCAGTGGAAATGGGCCTCATCTGGCCTGGAGGGGAGAACCTCCTGGATTCTCGAGTTGCGGCAGGTGCTCTCGACTTACGACGGGGACCTCAGGGACCCGCTCTGGTGGCCTCAGGAAAGGCCAGTCCCCTTGCGAGTTGCTCGGGGTCCTCTCGGGATTCCTCTCCCGTCGATGCCGGGGCCTAAGATCCTTGTGTGGAGTCGTGCCGGAACCTGAGCATTCAACTTCAGTGCTGACATGGATCTTTGGGTACTTCTGGAGTCTCCCCAGGGGAGTCAGTCCTCGTCTCGAGAGGGGGCATGCACGTGCGCTTTCCTCCCGAGATGTAGCAGCAGGTGTCACGCTTCCCTTTTCGCGTGGATCAAGGGATCTGTGGCTTTCCCTCGAGGCTTTCCCACGAGGCTTTCCCACGAGGCTTTCCCACAGGGCTGTCCCACGTGCCACCGTGGTGTGAGTCGATCCTCGGCTTGAAAGTCGAGGCAGTGCAGGGAAAACAGGTGTCCCTGGAATGGACGGAGACATCTGGGGTACTCTGGAATGGTGGCACGACCCTGGAGTTCCTCTCGCCTTTCCTGTGGAGAGCGCCTCCTCTTGAGATGCGACGGGAACGCCGGGAATTCTTTCCCGAACACACAGGGAAAGGATCCCTCTTCTCGAGCTAGGAGGCGGAAACGGGGCTCCTCTGGATGTGGGCGGAACTCTCGTGCTTCCTCTCGAGTGGAGACGGGTATGTCGGGGCACTTCTTGAGCTGCAGCAAGGGTGTGAAGGACCCTTTGGAAGTTCCAGATGTTAGATATGATTAGCCTCGAGACGACTCAGACGGAAATGGGCCTCATCTCGCCTGGACAGGAGAACCTCCTAGATTTTCTCGAGTTGCGGCAGGTGCTCTCGACTTACGACGGGGACCTCAGGGACCCGCTCTGGTGGCCTCAGGAAAGGCCAGTCCCCTTGCGAGTTGCTCGGGGGCCACACGGGGGCCTCTCGGGTTTCCTCTCCCGTAGATGCTGGGGCCTAAAAACCTTGTGTGGAGTCAGTGCCGGAACCTGAGGATTCCTCTCCAGTGCTGACATGGATCTTTGGGTACTTCTGGAGTCTCCCCAGGGGAGTCAGTCCTCGTCTCGAGTGGGGGCATGCACGTGGGCTCTCCTCCCGAGCCTGTAGCAGGAGTGTCACGTTTCCCTTCGCGAGGATCAAGGGATTTGTGTCTTTCCCTCGAGGCTTTCCCACGAGGCCTTTCCCACGAGGCTTTCCCACAGGGCTCTCCCACGTGCCACCGTGGTGTGAGTCGATCCTCGGCTTGAAAGTCGAGGCAGTGCAGGGAAAACAGGTTTCCCTGGAATGGACTGAGACATCCAGGGCGACTCTGGAATGGTGGCACGACCCTGGAGTTTCTCTCGCCTTTCCTGTGGAGAGCGCCTCCTCTTGAGATGCGACGGGAACGCCGGGAATTCTTTCCCGACCACGCAGGGAAAGGATCCCTCCTCCTGGGCTAGGAGGTGGAAACGGGGCTCCTCTGGTTGTGGGCGGGACTCTCGTGCTTCCTCTCGAGTGGAGACGGGTATGTCGGGGAACTTCTTGAGTTGCAGCAAGGGTGTGAAGGACCCTTCGGAAGTTCCAGAGGTAAGGTGTGATTAGCCTCGAGATGCCTCAGCGGAAATAGGTCTCAGCTCGCCTGGAGGGGAGAACCTCCTGGATTTTCTCGAGTTGCGGCTGATACTCTCGACGTACGACGGGGAAACTCAGGGACCAGCTGTGGTGGCCTCAGGAAAGGCCAGTCCCCATGCGAGTTGCTCGGGGGCCTCTCCGGATTCCTCTTCGTCGATGCCGGGGCCTAAGATCTTGTGTGGATTTGGTGCCTGGAAACCTGAGCATTCCTCTCCAGTGCTGACATGGTTCTTGGGGTACTTCTGCAGTCTCCCCAGGCGGAGTCAGTCCGCAGTCTCGAGTGCGGGGCATGCACGGCCGCTTTCTACCGAGCTATAGCCAGCAGTGTATCACGCTCCCTTCGCCGTGGAATCAAGGGATCTGGGCTTTCCCTCGAGGCTTTCCAGAGGTTTTCCCATGAGGCTTTCCAACAGGGACTGTCCCAACGTGCCACCGTGGTGTGAGTCGAACCTCGGCTTGAAATTCGAGGCAGTGCAGGGAAACAGGTTTCCCTGGAATGGACTGAGACATCTGGGGGACTCTGGTAATGGTGGCACGACCCTGGAGTTCCTCTTGCCTTACTTGTGGAGAGTGCCGCATCTTGAGATGCGACGGAACGCCGGGAATTCTTTCACCGACCACACAGGGAATAGGATCCTTTCCTCTCGAGCTAGGAGGCAGAAAGGGGCTCCTCTGGATGTGGGCGGGACTCTCGTGCTTCCTGCTCGAGTGGAGACGGGTATGTCGGGGAACTTCTTGAGTTGCCAGCAAGGGTGTGAAGACCCCTTGGAAGTTCCAGAAGTTAGGTGTGATTAGCCTCGAGACGCCTCGCGGAAATGGCCTCATCTCGCCTGGAAGGGTGAACCTCCTGCGATTTTCTCGAGTTGCGGCAGGTGCTCTCGACTTACGACGGGGACCTCAGGGACCCGCACTGGTGCCTCAGGAAAGGCCGTCCCCTGCGAGTTGCTCGGGAGGCCTCGCGGGATTCCTCTCCCGTCGATGCCAGGGCCTAAGACCTTGTGTGGAGTCGGTGCCGGAACCTGAGGATTCCTCTCCAGTGCTGACATGGATCCTGGGGTACTTCTGGAGTCTCCCCAGGCTAGTCAGTCCTCGTCTCGAGTCGGGGCATGCACGTGCGCTTTCCTCCCGAGCTGTAGCAGCAGTGTATCCCTACCTTCCCGTGGATCAAGGGATCTGTGGCTTTCCCTCGAGGCTTTCCCCGAGGCTTTCCCGAGGCTTTCCGACAGGGCACTCCAACTGCCACCGTGGTGTGAGTCGATCCTCGGCTTGAAAGTCTAGGCAGTGCAGGGAAACAGGTTTCCCTGGAATGGACTGAGACAGCTGGGGGACTCTGGTAATGGTGGCACGACCCTGGAGTTCCTCTCGCCTTTCTTGTAGAGAGTGCCTCCTCTTGAGATTCGACGGAACGCCGGGAATTCTTTACCGACCACGCAGGGAAAGGATCCCTCCTCTCGAGCTAGGAGGCGGAAACGGGGCTCCTCTGGATGTGAGCGGGACTGTCGTGCTTCCTCTCGAGTGGAGACGGGATGTCGGGGAACATCTTGAGTTGCAGCAAGGGTGTGAAGAACCCTTTGGAAGTTCCAGAGGTTAGGTGTGATTAGCCTGGAGACGCCTCAGCAGAAATGGGCCTCATCTCGCCTGGAGGGAGAACCTCCTGGATTTTCTCGAGTTGCGGCAGGTGCTCTCGCTTACGACGGGGACCTCAGGGACCCGCTCTGGTTGCCTCAGGAAAGGCCAGTCCCCATGCGAGTTGCTCGGGCCTCTGGGGATTCCTCTCCCGTCGATGCCGGGGCCTAAGACCTTGTGTGGAGTCGGCGCCGGAAACTGAGGATTCCTCTCCAGTGCAGACATGGAACTTGGGGTACTTCTGGAGTCTCCCCAGGTGAGTCAGTCCTCATCTCGAGTGGGGGCATGCACGTGCGCTTTCCTCCCGAACTGTAGCAGCAGTGTCGTACTTCCCTTCGCGTGGATCAAGGGATCAGGGCTTTCCCCTGAGGCTTTCACACAGGGCTGTCACACGTGCCACCGTGGTGTGAGTCGATCCTCGGCTTGAAAGTCGAGGCAGTGCAGGGAAAACAGGTTTCCCTGGAATGGACGGAGACATCTGGTTGACTCTGGGAATGGTGGCACGACCCTGGAGTTCCTCTCGCCTTTCCTGTGGAGAGCGCCTCCTCTTGAGATGCGACGGGAACGCCGGGAATACTTTCCTGACCATGCAGGGAAAGGATCCCTCCTCTCTAGCTAGGAGACGGAAACGGGGCTCCTCTGGATGTGGCCGGGACTCTCGTGCTTCCTCTCGAGTGGAGACGGGAATGTCGGGGAACTTCTGAGTTGCAGCAAGGGTGTGAAGGACCCTTTGGAAGTTCCAGAGTTTAGGTGTGAATAGCCTCGAGACGCCTCAGCGGAATGGGCCTCATCTCGCCTGGAGGGGAGAACCTCCTGGATTTTCTCGAGTTGCGCAGGTGCTCTCGACTTACGAAGGGGACTTCAGGGACCCACTCTGGTGGCCTCAGGAAAGGCCAGTCCCCATGCGAGTTGCTCATGGGCCTCTCGGGATTCCTCTCCGTCGATGCCGGGGCCTAAGACCTTGTGTGGAGTCGGTGCCGGAAAGGATTCCTCTCCAGTGCTGACATGGATCTTGGGGTACTTCTGGAGTCTCCCGGTGGAGTCAGTCCTCATCTCGAGTGGGGGCATGCACGTGCGCTTTCCTCCGAGCTGTAGCAGCAGTGTCGTCTTCCTTCGCGTGGATCAAGGGATCTGTGGCTTTCCCTCGAGGCTTTCCACAAGGGCTTCCACGTGCCACCGTGGTGTGAGTCGATCCTCGGCTTGAAAGTCGAGGCAGTGCAGGGAAAACAGTTTCCCTGGAATGGACTGAGACATCTGGGGACTCTGGGAATGGTGGCACGACCCTGGAGTTCCTCTCTCCTTTCTGTGGGAGAGCGCTCCTCTTGAGATGCGACGGGAACGCCGGGAATTCTTTCCCGACCACGCAGGGAAAGGATCCCTCCTCTCGAGCTAGGAGGCGGAAACGGGGCTCCTCTGGATGTGGCGGGACTCTCGTGCTTCCTCTCGAGTGGAGATGGGTATGTCGGGGAACTTCTTGAGTTGCAGCAAGGGTGTGAAGACCCTTTGGAAGTTCCAGAGGTTAGGTGTGATTAGCCTCGAGACGCCTCAGCG
>NW_017199617.1:0-7273 GCF_001704415.2 Capra hircus
CGGGAACTTCTTGAATTGCAGCAAGGGTGTGAAGGAGCCTCTGGAAGTTCCAAGGTTAGGTTGATTAGCCTGGAGACGCCTCAGAGGAAATGGGCCTCATCTCGCCGGCAGGGGAGAACCTCCTGGATTTCCTCGAGTTGCGGCAGGTGCTCTCAACTTCTGACGGGGACCACAGGGACCCGCTCTAATGGCCTCAGGAAAGGCCAGTCCCCTTGCTAGTTGCTCGGGCCTCTCGGGATTACTCTCCCATCGATGCGGGGCCTAAGACCTTGTGTGGGAGTCGGTGCCGAAACCTGAGGATTCCTCTCCAGTGCTGACATGGATCTTGGGGTACTTCAGGAGTCTCCCCAGAGGAGTCAGTCTTCGTCTCGTGTGGGGGCATGCACGTGCGCTTTCCTCCCGAGCTGGAGCAGCAGTGTCACGCTTCCCTTCGCCTGTATCAAGGGATCTGTGCTTTCCTCGAGGCTTTCCCACGAGGCTTTCTCACAGGACTGTCCCACGTGTCACCGTAGTGTGAGTCGATCCTCGGCTTGAAAGTCGAGGTAGTACAGGGAAAACAGGTTTCCTGGAATGGACTGAGACATCTGGGGGACTCTGGGAATGGTGGCATGACCCTGGAGTTCCTGTCGCTTTACTGTGGAGAGCGCCCCCTCTTGAGATGCGACGGGAATGCCGGGATTTCTTTCCCGACCACGCAGGGAAAGGATACTACCTCTCGAGCTAGGAGGCGGAAACGGGGCTCCTCGATGTTGGCGGGACTCTCCTGCTTCCTCTCGAGTGGAGACAGGTATGTTGGGGAACTTCTTGAGTTGCAGCCAGGGTGTAAAGTTCCCTTTGGAAGTTCCAGAGGTTAGGTGTGATTAGCCTCGAGACGCCTCAGCAAATGGGCCTCATCTCACCTGAAGGGGGAGAACCTCCTGGACTTTCTATAGTTGCGGCAGGTGCTCTCGACTTATGTCGGGGACCTCAGGGACCGCTCTGGTGGCCTCAGGAAAGGCCAGTCCCCATGCGAGTTGCTTGGGGCCTCTCGGGATTCCTCTCCCGTCGATACCAGGGCCTAAGACCTTGTGTGGAGTCGGTGCCGGACCTGAGGATTCCTCTCCAATGCTGACATGGATATTGGGGTACTTCTGGAGTCTCCCCAGGGGAGTCAGTCCTCGTCTCGAGTGGGGGCATGCACGTGCGCTTTCCTCCCGAGCTGTAGCAGCAGTGTCATGCTTCCCTTCGCGTGAATCAAGGGATCTGTGGCTTTCCCTCGAGGCTTTCCCACGAGGCTTTCCCAGGCTTTCCCCCAGGGCTGTCCACGTGCCACCGTGGTGTGAGTCGATACTCGGCTTGAAAGTCGAGGCAGTGCAGAGAAAACAGGTTTCCTGGAATGGACTGAGACATCTGGGGAACTCTGGGAATGGTGGAACGACCCTGGGGTTCCTCTCGCCTTTCCTGTGGAGATCGCCTCCTCTTGACATACGACGGGAACGCCGGGGAATTCTTTCCTGACCACACAGGGAAAGGATCCTTGCTCTCGAGCTACGAGGCGGACAGGGCTCCTCTGGATGTGGGCGGGACTCCCGTGCTTCCTCTCGAGTGGAGACGGGTATGTCCGGGAACTTCTTGAATTGCAGCAAGGGTGTGAAGGAGCCTCTCTTTTTAGGAGGTTAGATTAGCCTGGAGACGCCTCAGAGGAAATGGGCCTCATCTCGCCGGCAGGGGAGAACCTCCTGGATTTCCTCGAGTTGTGGCAGGTGCTCTCAACTTCTGACGGGGACCACAGGGACCCGCTCTAATGGCCTCAGGAAAGGCCAGTCCCCTTGCTAGTTGCTCGGGGCCTCTCGGGATTACTCTCCCATCGATGCCGGGGCCTAAGACCTTGTGTGGAGTCGGTGCCGAAACCTGAGGATTCCTCTCCAGTGCTGACATGGATCTTGGGGTACTTCTGGAGTCTCCCCAGAGGAGTCAGTCTTCGTCTCGTGTGGGGCATGCACGTGCGCTTTCCTCCCGAGCTGGAGCAGCAGTGTCACGCTTCCCTTCGCCTGTATCAAGGGATCTGTGGCTTTCCCTCGAGGCTTTCCCACGAGGCTTTCTCACAGGACTGTCCCACGTGTCACCGTAGTGTGTGAGTCGATCCTCGGCTTGAAAGTCGAGGTAGTGCAGGGAAAACAGGTTTCCCTGGAATGGACTGAGACATCTGGGGGACTCTGGGAATGGTGGCATGACCCTGGAGTTCCTCTTTACTGTGGAGAGCGCCCCCTCTTGAGATGCGACGGGAATGCCGGGATTTCTTTCCCGACCACGCAGGGAAAGGATACTACCTCTCGAGCTAGGAGGCGGAAACGGGGCTCCTCTGGATGTGTGGGCGGGACTCTCCTGCTTCTTCTCGAGTGGAGACAGGTATGTCGGGGAACTTCTTGAGTTGCAGCCAGGGTGTAAAGTTCCCTTTGGAAGTTCCAGAGGTTAGGTGTGATTAGCCTCGAGACGCCTCAGCAAATGGGCCTCATCTCACCTGAAGGGGAGAACCTCCTGGACTTTTCTATAGTTGCGGCAGGTGCTCTCGACTTACGTCGGGGACCTCAGGGACCGCTCTGGTGGCCTCAGGGAAAGGCCAGTCCCCATGCGAGTTGCTTGGGGCCTCTCGGGATTCCTCTCCCGTCGATACCAGGGCCTAAGACCTTGTGTGGAGTCGGTGCCGGACCTGAGGATTCCTCTCCAATGCTGACATGGATATTGGGGTACTTCTGGAGTCTCCCCAGGGAGTCAGTCCTCGTCTCGAGTGGGGGGCATGCACGTGCGCTTTCCTCCCGAGCTGTAGCAGCAGTGTCATGCTTCCCTTCGCGTGAATCAAGGGATCTGTGGCTTTCCCTCGAGGCTTTCCCACGAGGCTTTTCCCACGAGGCTTTCCCCCAGGGCTGTCCCACGTGCCACCGTGGTGTGAGTCGATACTCGGCTTGAAAGTCGAGGCAGTGCAGAGAAAACAGGTTTCCCTGGAATGGACTGAGACATCTGGGGAACTCTGGGAATGGTGGAACGACCCTGGGTTCCTCTCGCCTTTCCTGTGGAGATCGCCTCCTCTTGACATACGACGGGAACGCCGGGAATTCTTTCCTGACCACACAGGGAAAGGATCCTTGCTCTCGAGCTACGAGGCGGACAGGGCTCCTCTGGATGTGGGCGGGACTCCCGTGCTTCCTCTCGAGTGGAGACGGGTATGTCCGGGAACTTCTTGAATTGCAGCAAGGGTGTGAAGGAGCCTCTGGAAGTTCCAGAGGTTAGGTGTGATTAGCCTGGAGACGCCTCAGAGGAAATGGGCCTCATCTCGCCGGCAGGGGAGAACCTCCTGGATTTCCTCGAGTTGCGGCAGGTGCTCTCAACTTCTGACGGGACCACAGGGACCCGCTCTAATGGCCTCAGGAAAGGCCAGTCCCCTTGCTAGTTGCTCGGGGCCTCTCGGGATTACTCTCCCATCGATGCCGGGGCCTAAGACCTTGTGTGGAGTCGGTGCCGAAACCTGAGGATTCCTCTCCAGTGCTGACATGGATCTTGGGGTACTTCTGGAGTCTCCCCAGAGGAGTCAGTCTTCGTCTCGTGTGGGGGCATGCACGTGCGCTTTCCTCCCGAGCTGGAGCAGCAGTGTCACGCTTCCCTTCGCCTGTATCAAGGGATCTGTGGCTTTCCCTCGAGGCTTTCCCACGAGGCTTTCTCACAGGACTGTCCCACGTGTCACCGTAGTGTGAGTCGATCCTCGGCTTGAAAGTCGAGGTAGTGCAGGGAAAACAGGTTTCCCTGGAATGGACTGAGACATCTGGGGGACTCTGGGAATGGTGGCATGACCCTGGAGTTCCTGTCGCCTTTACTGTGAGAGCGCCCCCTCTTGAGATGCGACGGGAATGCCGGGATTTCTTTCCCGACCACGCAGGGGAAAGGATACTACCTCTCGAGCTAGGAGGCGGAAACGGGCTCCTCTGGATGTGGGCGGGACTCTCCTGCTTCCTTCTCGAGTGGAGACAGGTATGTCGGGGAACTTCTTGAGTTGCAGCCAGGGTGTAAAGTTCCCTTTGGAAGTTCCAGAGGTTAGGTGTGATTAGCCTCGAGACGCCTCAGCAAATGGGCCTCATCTCACCTGAAGGGGAGAACCTCCTGGACTTTCTATAGTTGCGGCAGGTGCTCTCGACTTACGTCGGGGACCTCAGGGACCGCTCTGGTGGCCTCAGGAAAGGCCAGTCCCCATGCGAGTTGCTTGGGGGCCTCTCGGGATTCCTCTCCCGTCGATACCAGGGCCTAAGACCTTGTGTGGAGTCGGTGCGGGACCTGAGGATTCCTCTCCAATGCTGACATGGATATTGGGTACTTCTGGAGTCTCCCCAGGGGAGTCAGTCCTCGTCTCGAGTGGGGGCATGCACGTGCGCTTTCCTCCCGAGCTGTAGCAGCAGTGTCATGCTTCCCTTCGCGCGTGAATCAAGGGATCTGTGGCTTTCCCTCGAGGCTTTCCCACGAGGCTTTCCCACGAGGCTTTCCCCCAGGGCTGTCCACGTGCCACCGTGGTGTGAGTCGATACTCGGCTTGAAAGTCGAGGCAGTGCAGAGAAAACAGGTTTCCCTGGAATGGACTGAGACATCTGGGGAACTCTGGGAATGGTGGAACGACCCTGGGGTTCCTCTCGCCTTTCCTGTGGAGATCGCCTCCTCTTGACATACGACGGGAACGCCGGGAATTCTTTCCTGACCACGCAGGGAAAGGATCCCTCCTCTCGAGCTAGGAGGCGGAAACGGGGCTCCTCTGGATGTGGGCGGGACTCTTGTGCTTCCTCTCCAGTGGAGACGGGTATGTCGGGGAACTTCTTGAGTTGCAGCAAGGGTGTGAAGGACCCTTTGGAAGTTCCAGAGGTTAGGTGTGATTAGCCTCGAGACGCCTAAGTGGAAATGGGCCTCATCTCGCCTGGAGGGAGAACCTCCTGGATTTTCTCGAGTTGCAGCAGGTGCTCTCGACTTACGACGACGACTTCAGGGACCCGCTCTGGTGACCTCAGGAAAGGCCAGTCCCCATGCGAGTTGCTCGGGGGCCTCTAGGAATTCCGCTCCCTTCGATGCTGGGGCCTAAGACCTTGTGTTGAAGTCTGTGCCGGAACCTGAGGATTCCTCTCCAGTGCTGACATATGCCGGAAGCCAGTGTGAGGAATCCCGCCCGTGACAAGGTCATGAGGAAGGAAGCTGACATACGCAAGGCGTGCTCAGACTTCAGGGACCCCTCTGGAAATTCCTAAGCATGTACCCCAACAAAAATCTGCCGGCTTTTGTGCTCTGCTTTTCCACTCTTCTGACATTTTCTGGAAAAAGTCAATTCAGGGCTTTAGTTTTCTGCATTTGAAAGAGTGTTTCAATCCAAAAACCCCTTCAATGGCTTTCTAGCCTGCCTGCAGGACTCTGCGAGTGTGATTGTTTGAGGCCTCCTGACCGCAGGAGGCACAGGAAGCTTAAAACATCCTAGGAATGTAGGGGCTTCCGAAGAGTCAAAATCTTTAGAATAGGACTGATTAAAATTTCATTTGTTGAGTCAATGCTTGCTGCCAAATTTTCATATCCTTTATTTTTATATATAGTTGGCATATAGAAAAAACAAGTAGTAGACCTGGTATTAGCAACATTAGATCTTCGAGTTAAGTACCTTCTTTGTTATATCCCACTGCACCTTTGTTCTATAGAGATGTAACTTTAATGCTTTAAGGAAATGCAGATTAAAGAAAAACACTTCAGGGGGAAACAAAATTAACATTCATTAAGGAAGAGAGCTAAAAAGTGTTAACAAGCCTCTTGGCCAGAAGATAATGTAAATCACCTGAGACCTTTGTATTCAAAATGATGTATGAAAGAGTCTGGGCTGTGAACGCTACATAATTCTGTGTTACCCATTGATCTCCATGTTTTATCAAAAGTATAAAAGGCCTTCTGAACAATAAAGGATCGGACCGGTTCTCGAACTAGTCTCTCGGCCTGGTTTCTTGGGACTCTGGCTTCCCCCATGTCTCTCTCTTCTCTTCTTCTCTCCCCTTCCCTCTCTCTGCTCTTTACTTTAACTTCAGGCTGAATCTCCATCTGGGGCGCGGAGGCTCGCCAGGTCTACTTACTTGCCCTGGCTGTTAAGACCGCACGAAAGGGAGCTTAAGGCGAGGCACACTTAGATATTCAAGCGGGGCGCCGGTGGCCCAACGTAGATGGTGCAAATTCCTTGTCTGGATTTTATTGGCCTTCGCGTAAACCAAGCTATTCAGCCCTCTTCCTCCACTTAATCTTCTTATTACACTATAGTTTCTTAATCTAATCTTACATTAATAAACAAACAAGTCTTTCCACGCCAACGCCGTCCACCCTTCGAATTCCCTGGATCCACAGGGGCTGGACCCCAGCACGTGGTGCCCGGAACAGGCTATTCGAAGGTACGTTCCTCGGAGCAAAAGCTCCCCCCGGAGGAGCACTCTCCGTTGCTCCCCCCAGAGCACTCTCTGTTGCTCCCCCCGGAGTGACTTAATCACTCCCCCCGGAGTACTTTCGGGTACTCCCCCAGTGTTGAGTGTTCGGACGGCTAGGACCCCACTCAGGGTGCCGCGGACCCCCCTGTAGGATAGACAGGGTGAGGAAGAGTGGGAAGTGTTCAAGGGTTTAGAGAAACCTGGTGCTCTAGAGGTTGAAAAGAAACCTGCTATCCTAGGGTTAAAAACAAAACCCCCCTCGCCAAAGGTAAAACCTTTGTTGAGGTAGACTTTTCTATAAGACTCAATTTTCTGACATGGGTAACAGTGAATCAAAAGAAAGACAGCTTTTTATAGGAGTAATCTTGCAGTTACTAACTAAACGAGGAATTAAAGTTAAAAAATCCAATATTCATTCATTTTTTTCCTTTGTACAAGAACAGTGTCCCTGGTTTCCAGAAGAAGGCACTGTTAACTATAACACCTGGGGAGAGAGTAGGAAAACAACTAAAAACTTACCATGTTGAACATGGCTCAGAAAAGGTGCCTACTGACGCCTTTTCCTTATGGAATATAATTAGGGACGCTCTAGACCCTGCCCCTGAATCTGAAAAGGTACACCTTAAAGAGGAAAGTGCAGATAAAAAGGTATCTATCGAAGAGGAGAGTGATGAAAAGGAGGCTACACCTAGCTATCGGCAGTTGAATCAAATGATAGCTGCAATGACTGCCCAAGAAAAGGTAATAGATAGAGATGACAAAAAAGAGCAGGTTTCAGATGAGGAAGATCTGGAAAAGGAAGTAAGTCAAGATCAT
>NW_017199618.1:0-7273 GCF_001704415.2 Capra hircus
TCCCACATCCAGAGGAGCCCCGTTTCCGCCTCATAGCTTGAGAGGTGGGATCCTTTCCCTGCGTAGTGGGGAAAGAATTCCCGGCGTTCCGTCGCATTTCAAGAGGAGCACTCTCCACAGGAAAGGCGAGAGAACCCAGTGTCGTGCCACCATTTCCAGAGTCCCCCAGATGTCTCAGTCCATTCCAGGGAAACCTGTTTTCCCTGCACTGCCTCGACTTTCAAGCCAAGGATCGACACACACCACGGTGGCACGTGGGACAGCCTGTGGGAAAGCCTCGTGGGAAAGCCTCGAGAGAAAGCCACAGATCCCTTGATCCACTCGTCGGGAAGCGTGACACTGCTGCTACAGCTCGGAAGGAAAGCGCACGTGCATGCCCCCTCTCGAGATGAGGACTGACTCCCCTGGGGAGACTCCAGAAGTACCCCAAGATCCATGTCAGCACTACAGAGAATCCTCAGGTTCCGGCACCGAATCCACACAAGTTCTTAGGCCCCAGCATAGACTGGAGAGGAATCCGAGAGGCCCCGAGCAATTCGCGTGGGACTGGCCTTTCCTGAGCCACCAGAGCGGGTCCCTGAGGTCCCCGTCGAAAGTCGAGAGCACCTGCCGCAACTCGAGAAAATCCAGGCGGTTCTCCCCTCCTGGCAACATGAGGACCATTTCCACTGAGAGCGTCTCGAGGCTAATCACACCTAACCTCTGGAACTTCCAAAGGGTCCTTTACACCCTTGCTGCAAATCCAGAATTTCCCGACATAGCCGTCTCCACTCGAGAGGAAGCACGAGAGCCCGCCCACATACAGAGGAGCACCGTTTCCGCCTCCTAGCTCGAGAGGAGGGATCCTTTCCCTCCGTGGTCGGGAAAGAATTCCCGCGTTCCCGTCGCATCTCAAGAGGAGGCGCTCTCCACAGGAAAGTCGAGAGGAAGTCCAGGTCGTGCCACCATTCCCAGATTCGCCAGATGTCTCAGTCCATTCCAGGGAAACCTGTTTTCCTTGCACTGCGTTGACTTTCAAGCCATCGATCGACTCACACCACGGTGGCACGTGGGATAGCCCTGTGGGAAAGCCTCGTCGGAAAGCCACAGATCCCTTGATCCAGGCGAAGGGAAGCATGACACTGCTGCCACAGCTCCGGAGGTAAGCGCACGTGCATGCGCCCACTCAAACGAGGACTGACTCCCCTGGGGAGACTCCAGAAGTACCCCAAGATGCATGTCAGCACTGCAGAGGAATCCTCAGGTTCCGGCACCGACTCCACACAAGGTCTTAGGCCCGGCATCGATGGTAGAGGAATCCCGAGAGGCCCCGAGCAACTCGCATGGGGACTGGCCTTTCCTGAGGCCTCCAGAGCGGGTCCCTGAGGTCCCCGTCGTAAGTCGAGAGCACCTGCCGCAACTCGAGAAAATCCAGGAGGTTCTCCCCTCCAGGCGAGATGAAGCCCATTTCCGCTGAAGCGTCTGGAGGCTAATCACACCTAACCTCTGGAACTTCCAAAGGTCCTTCACACCCTTGCTGCCACTCAAGAAGTTCCCCGACATACCCGTCTCCTCTCGATAGGAAGCACGAGCGTCCCGCCCACATCCAGAGGAGCCCCTTTCCGCCTCGTAGCTCGAGATGTGGGATCCTTTCCCTGCTTCGTCGGGAAAGAATTCCCGGCGTTCCCCTCGCATCTCAAGTGGAGGCGCTCTCCACAGGAAATGCGAGAGGAACTCCAGAGTCGTGCCACCATTCCAAGAGTCCCCTAGATGTCTCAGTCCATTCCAGAGGAACCTGTTTTCCCTGCACTGCCTCGACTTTCACGCCGAGGTTCGACTCACACCTCGGCGGCATGTGGGACAGCCCTCTGGGATAGCCTCGTGGTAAAGCCTGGAGGAAAAGCCACAGATCACTGATCCACGCGACCGGAAGCGTGACACTGCTGCTACAGCTCGGGAGGAAAGCGCACGTGCATGCCCCCATTCGAGACGAAGACTGACTTCCCTGGGGGCTCCAGAAGTACCCCAAGATCCATGTCAGCACTGTAGAGGAATCCTCAGGTTCCTGCCCCAACTCCTCACAAGGTCTTTTTTTTTTCTTTCCTTTTTACTCTTTTCTTTGCATTTATTTAAACACAGTTCTCAAAACTTTTGGTGAAATTGGGCCTCCTTTGTAAGCAAAGAACCTGAAAGTAGTATTTAAAAAATGAACAGGCAAAGTCTTCAGATCATCCACAACACAGGTGTAGTGTTCCCTTCTTTTTTCTCAAAACTCTGAAGCACCCAGTTTTTCCATATAGTCTTAAAAGCTAGAAGAACAAGAGTACATTTGTGGTGGAATATTATTTTCACTTGCTGATTACTAATTGAAATACCATTATCCCCTTCTAACAGCTTTAAGAAATAGCCTTTTTAAGGCATACATTGTGCAACTCATCTTATTCCCTGCTATGTATAATACAGATTACATAAAGGCTGACAAAGTCACATTTATATAAGCATTAAGCATTTGCTGTATTGAAAGATCTTTAGTTTTTAACACTAGCAGTATAGAGTTACAGAGCGTAATTTTTATCACTTAACTGCAGGTATATTAAGTATGGTATGTTTCATGGACTCGAGGAAAACGGGCATTTTTTCTTTAATTTACTACTGACAATCTAATCAGAACAGTTCTCCTAAGCATTGATATGTTAGAAAGAAAAGTAAAAACCAAACGTTATTGTTGCTTTTTGCCATTTGGTAGCATTTTACACACAGCTTCAATCTTCAGAATACCCTGTATTCAGTAGAAAAACCATTTAAATGAAGTTCTGTACAATAGAAACTTCTCAGCAGTCAAAATTTTAGACTGTAAAAAAAATACATGTAAAACATACTTTTCTGAAAACACTTAACTTTGAACAAAGCACCGAACTACACAAATGCAGAATGAAAACAGCATTTCAACTCCACCAAAAGTAGTCATCATAAAAGGTGTAAAAGTCACCTAACTTCACCAGGCACTGTTCACTTTTTAAACAGGAGACAATAAAAAAATTGTCCACAAACAATATCCCAACTCTAGGGCAGGTTCAGAAAGTCTTCATCTTCATGCTTTAATAGCGACGAGGTGAGTATGATCGAGATCTGGAACGTGATCTGTATCCTCCACGACTATAGTAGGGAGAAGGTGACCGTCTTCTGTATTTCTGATCCCTGTCTTGAGCAGCTCTCCATCCTTCCTCCTCCTCCTCCTCCTCTGTACGATCTGCTGTAATAGTCCCGATCATCATAGCCTCGATCATATCCTCTGTCATAGTAATCTCGACGGCGTGAGCTGCCATAGGTAGGTCTCCCCATGTAAATTCCTGCTGTTGGAGTATGTGGTCTTTTCGTTATGGAGAAGTCAACTCTGATCCTACATCCATCAAGCTCCATTCCATTGGCACGCTTTTTGCTTCCTTGGCATCATCTACATTTTCAAAGTATACAAAGGCAAATCCTCTTGAACGTCTAGACTGCTGGTCATATACAATAGATACATCAGCAATTGGGCCATATTTAGAGAACATTTCTCTTAGATCTCTTTCTGTAGTATACAAGCTCAATCCAAATACTCCAAGACAACAGTTAGGATCAGGATTTGCCCTGATTCCCAACATGACGCCAGCGAGTAGACATGGGAGAAATGACTGTGGCTATGCCGTCTTCGATAATCTCTGCTGTAAGATCTGCTACGAGACTTCTATGGGACCGGGACCGAGATCGTGACCTTGTATAATGCCTCCGAGAACTTCTTCTGGATCTAGACCTAGATTCCGATCTGACCTGGACTTTGATCTGGAACGCCTGAATTTCCTTGGAGCGGACCCAGGGGTAGACTTGCAATTTCCCAGATCCATGAGCACTTCGCTTCTGGAAGCAGAACGGGATTCCCCTCGCCGTAGTTCTCCTCGCCGCTGTTGCTCATGACTTTCACTGCTGTCGCCGCTCGATGTGCTTCAATCGAAGCTGCCAACCTCTCGCACCTTCAGTGTAGAGGCTCCGCCGCAGCCTCACACCACACACCGGTGCCCCAGGCACTGAGAAACCGAAACGTCCGCGCCGCCTCCGCTCGGGCTCTCCACACAAGGTCTTAGGCCCCGGCATCGACGTGAGATGAATCCTGAGAGGCCCCCTAGCAACTCCCATGGGCACTGGCCTTTTCTGAGGCCACAGAGCGGGGTCCCTGAGGTCCCCATCCTAAGACGAGAGCACCTGCTCCAACTCAAGATAATCCAGGAGGTTCTCCCCTCCAGGCGAGATGAGGGCCCATTTCCCCTGAGGCATCTCGAGGCTAATCACACCTAACCTCTGGAACTTCCAAAGGGTCTTTGACACCCCTGCTGCAAGTCAAGAAGATCACCGACATACCCGTCTCCACTCGAGATGAAGCACGAGGGTCCCGCCCACATCCAGAGGAGCCCCGTTTCCGCCTCGTATCTAGAGAGGGATCCTTTCCCTGCGTGGTCGGGAAAGAATTCCTGGCGTTCCAGTCGCATCTCAAGAGGAAGTGCTCTCCACAGGAAAGGCCAGAGGAACTCCAGGGTCGTGCCACCATTCCAAGAGTTCCCCAGATGTCTCAGTCCATTCCAGAGGAACCTGTTTTCCCTGCACTGCCACGACTTTCACGCCGAGGATCGTCTCACACCAAGGTGGCATGTGGGACAGCCCTGTGGAAAGCCTCATGGGAAAGCCTAGAGGGAAAGCCACAGATCCCTTGATCCACGAGACGGGAAGCGTGACACTGCTGCTACCGCTCGGGAGGAAAGCGCACTGCATGCCCCCACTCGAGACGAGGACTGACTCCCCTGGGGGAGACTCCAGAAGTACCACAAGATCCATGTCAGCACTGGAGAGGAATCTTCAGGTTCCAGCCCCGACTTCACACAAGGTTTTAGGCCCCGGCATCGACAGGAGAGGAATCCTGAGAGGCCCCCTAGAAACTTGAATGGGGACTGGCCTTTCCTGAGGCCACCAGAGCTGGCCCCTGAGGTCCCCGTCGTAAGTCGAGAGCACCTGCCGCAACTCGAGAAAATCCAGGAGGTTCTCCCCTCAGGCGAGATGAGGCCCATTTCCACTGAGGTGTCTCGAGGCTAATCACACCTAACCTCTGGAACTTCCAAAAGGTACTTTACACCCTTGCTGCAACTCAAGAAGTTCCCCGACATACCCGTCTCCACTCGAGAATAAGCAAGATGGTCCCCCCCCACATCCACAGGAGGCGCGTTTCCGCCTCGTCGCTCGAGATGAGGGATCCTTTCCTTCTGGGGGCCAGCGTGAGGAATTCCGCCTATGGCAAAGGTCATGAGGAAGGAGGCTTGGCATGCGCAAAGGCGTGATCAAGCCTCAGGTAACCCCCTGTTCCCGAGCATCGAACCCCAAAACCAGAGTCTTTTTATGCTCTCACCTACACTTCTGACTTTACGGGGGCTCTCCCCCATAACTGTTTCTCTGGAGAAGAAGTAAACGTGCAGCTTCAAGGCAATAAATATTCTTGGGCATGACAAGAGTGTTTCAGCTTGCTGACTCCTCTGAAGGTTATCTAGCCCACCTTTATAGGTTTGTCCGGCCACATGTGATTGTTTACAGCCTCCCAACCTGAGAGGCATGAGATGTTTTAGACTTACTAAGGCAAATTATTTTGGGGAGTTAGAAATTATTAGTATAGTTGGTTAGGAATTATATTGGTGAAGGGTTCTTCATTTGTTGTGTCAAAAATTGCTGCTAATTCCCTGCTCTGGGTGGGACAAGGATATTTTAGGTCAAACCTCTCTGCTGACAGACCAGCTTGTGTGACAGGATTATCCATACTGCTGCCACTAGGCACAAGATTGTTTACTACCTCTCAACTGTAAACAGCACAGAGAGTTTTGGAGTATTTTGAGAGTCTTAATTAGCATAGGACTTTTTCTTCTTGTTGAGTCAATGATTGCCACCAGGCCTCCATATCCTTAGGCACTTGGGAATATATTAATCAATGTATTTGGAATATAGCAAAGGAAATATAGCAGTTTTTGATGTTAGCAATACTAGACTTTTTGAGTTAATGGATTTTCACTTTTGTAATAGATCACTGTACTTTGTTATATATCACTGTGTCCTTTCTATGTAAGAATGTAACTTTATCATATCTTAAGACTAAATAGATCTTAAGGGAGAATTGATGAAAGGATTTTCATTTGTTAGGCTGATGTTTGCTGATAAATCTCCATGTTCCCTACCCTTATAATGAATATAAACTAGTATATAGGAGAAATAAGTATTAACCTTTAAGCATATAGGAGAAATAAGAATTCACCTTTAAGACTAATCATGTTAACCTTGGGTTAAATAAATTCCTTTCTTGATTGTAACTCACTACACCCTCACCCTATAGGAATGTAACTTTATTTGGAGGGTGGTGCCTGGTTTAAGAAAAAACACCCTTGAAAGAAATAAGTTTATTTGGTTATCAGAAAGAAAGGATCATAAAATGTCAGCAGGTCTCATTCATGGCCAGAAGATGATGTAAGATCCCTAAGACCTTTTTTTTATACATTTATGTGAAGCACCTGATTTTGATAAAGGTCAGGATGCCGACTCCTGCGTGACTCTGTATTCATCCCTATGTGTAACAAGAGGTATACAAGCAAAACCAAAAATAAAGAAATCAGATCAGTTTCCGGAAAGACTGATTCCCCCATGTCGCTTCTTTTTTGCTCCCGTTTTTCTGGCTGAATTCTCTACTGGAGGATGGATGCTATTCCACGTAATCCAAGTTATTCAGCCTCTTTTTCTCCAATAATCTTCCTACTACACTATCCATTTCTAATCTCTTTATATCTGGGATTAAATATGTATATTTCCAAAGACGACGACTACGTCCCCACCTTCGAATCACCCTGGATCCACCGGGGCTGGACCACGGCACTTTCCCTGCTTGGTCGGGAAAGAATTCCGGCGTCCCACCGCATCTCAAGAGAGGCGCTCTCCACAGGAAAGCGAGAGGAACTCCAGGGTCGTGCCACAATTCCAAGAGTCCCCCAGATGTCTCAGTCCATTCCAGAGGAACCTGTTTTCCCTGCACTGCCTGATTTTCACGCGAGGATCGACTGGCACCACGGTGGCACGTGGGACAGCGATGTGGGAAAGCCTCGTGGGAAAGCCTCGGGGAAAGCCCGTGGGAAATACCTCGAGGGAAAGACACAGATCTCTTGATCCACGCGACGGCAGCGTGACACTGCTACTGCAGCTCGGGAGGTAAGCGTTCTTGCATGATCCCGCTGAGAAG
>NW_017199619.1:0-7271 GCF_001704415.2 Capra hircus
TTGACGGAGAGGAATCCCAGAGGCCCCAGAGCAACTAGCATGGGGACTGGCCTTTCCTGAGGCCACCAGAGCGGGTCCCTGAGGTCCCCCGTCGTAGGTCGAGAGCACCTGCCGCAACTCGAGAAAATCCAGGAGGTTCTCCCCTCCAGGCGATCTGAGGCCCATTTCCGCTGAGGTATCTCGAGGCTAATCACACCTTATCTCTGGAAATTCCAAAGGGTCCTTCACACCCTTGCTGCAACTCAAGAAATACCCGACATACCCGTCTCCACTGGAGAGGAAGCACGAGAGTCCCGCCCACATCCAGAGGACCCTGTTTCCACCTCATAGCTCGAGAGGATTGATCCTTTCCCTGGTGTTCGGGAAAGAATTCCCGGCGTTCCCAACGCATCTCAAGAGGAGGCGCTCTCCACAGGAAAGGCGAGAAGAACTAAAGGATCAGGCCCCTTTCCCAGAGTCCCACAGATGTCTCAGTCCATTCCAGGGAAACCTGTTTTCCCTGCACTGCCTCGACTTTCAAGCCGAGGATCGACTCACAGCACGGTGGCACCTGGGACAGCCCTGTGGGAAAGCCTCGTGGGAAAGCCTCGTGGGAAATCCTCGAGGGAATGCCACAGATCCCTTGTTCCTCGTGAATGGAAGTGTGACACTGCTACTACAGCTGGGGAGGAAAGCGCACGTGCATGCCCCCACTCGAGACGAGGACTGACTCCCCTGGGGAGACTCCAGAAGTACCCCCAAGATACATGTCAGCACTGGAGAGGAAACCTCAGGTTCTGGCACCGACTCCACAAAGGCCTTAGGCCCGATATTGACGGGAGAGGAATCCCAAGAGGCCCCAGAGCAACTAGCATGGGGACTGGCCTTTCCTGAGGCCACCAGAGCGGGTCCCTGAGGTCCCCGTCGTAAGTCCAGAGCACCTGCCGCAACTCGAGAAAATCCAGGAGGTTCTCCCCTCTAGGCGAGATGAGGCCCATTTCTGCTGAGGCGTCTCCAGGATATTCACCTAACCTCTGGAACTTGCAAAGGGTTCTTCACACCCTTGCTGCAACTCAAGAAGTTCCCCGACATACACGTCTCCACTCGAGAGGAAGCACGAGAGTCCCGCCACACCCAGAGGAGCCCCGTTTCCGCCTGCTAGCTCGAGAGGAGGGATCCTTTCGCTTCGTGGTCTGGAAAAAATTCCCGGCGTTCCCGTCCCATCTCAAGAGGAGGCACTATCTACAAGAAAGGCGAGAGGAACTCCAGGGTCGTGCCACATTCCCAGAGTCCCTCAGATGTCTCAGTCCATTCCAGGGAAAACTGTTTTCCCTGCACTGCCTCGAATTTCAAGCCGAGGATCGACTCACAACTTGGTGGCACGTGGGACAGCCCTTTGGGAAAGCCTCGTGGGAATGCCTCCTGGGAAAGCCTCGAGGGAAAGACACAAATCCCTTGATCCACGCGAAGGGAAGCGTGACTCTGCTGCTACAGCTCGGGAGGAAAGCGCACGTGCATGGCCCCAGTCGAGACGAGGACTGACTCCCCTGGGGAGACTCCAGGAGTACCCAAGATCCATGACAGCACTGGAGGAATCCTCAGGTTCCGGCACCGACTCCACACAAGGTCTTAGGCCCCGGTATCTACGGGAGAGGAATCCCCAGCGGCCCCAGAGCAACTCGCATGGGGACTGGCCTTTCATGAGGCCACCAGAGCGGGTCCCTGAGGTCCCCATCGTAAGACGAGAGCACCTGCCGCACCTCGAGAAAATCCACGAGGTTCTCCCCTCCAGGCGAGATGAGGCCCATTTCCACTGAGGCAACTAGGGGGTAATCACACTTTAACTCTGGAACTTCCAAAGGGTCCTTCACACCCTTGCTGCAACTCAAGAAGTTCCCCGACATACCCGTCTCCACTCAAGAGGAATCCGAGAGTCCCGCCCACATCCCAGAGGAGCCCGTTTCCGCCTCTTAGCTCGAGAGGAGGGATCCTTTCCCTGCGTGGTCGGGAAAGAATTCCCGGCGTTCCCGTCGCATCTCAAGTGGAGGCGCTCTCCACAGGAAAAGGCGAGAGGAACTCCAGGGTCGTGCCACATTCCCAGAGTCCCCCAGATGTCTCAGTCCATTCCAGGGAAACCTGTATTCCCTGCACTGCTCGACTTTCAAGCCGAGGATCGACTCACAACACAGTGGCACGTGGGACAGCCCTGTGTTAAAGCCTCGTGGGAAAGCCGCGAGGGAAAGCCACAGATCCCTGGATCCACGCGAAGAGAAGCGTGAAACTGCTGCTACAGCTCGGGAGGAAAGCGCACGTGCATGGCCCCACTCGAGATGAGGACTGACTCCCTAGGGAGACTCCAGAAGTGCCCCAAGATCCATGTCAGCACTGGAGAGGAATGCTCAGGTTCCGGCACCGACTCCACACAAGGTCTTTAGACCCCTGAATCTACGGGAGAGGAATCCGGAGAGGCCCCCGAGCAACGCCCATGGGGACTCTCCTTTCCTGAGGCCACCAGAGCGGGTCCCTGAGGTCCCCGTCGTAAGTCGAGAGCACCTGCCGCAACTCGAGAAAATCCAGGAGGTTCTCCCCTCCAGGCGAGATGCGGACCATTTCCGCTGAGGCGTCTCGAGGCTAATCACACCTAACCTCTGGAACTTCCAAAGGGTCCTTCACCACCCTTGCTTCAACTCAAGAAGTTCCCCGACATACCCGTCTCCACTCAAGAGGAACCCGAGAGTCCCGCCCATATCCAGAGTGGCCCCGTTTTCCGCCTGCTAGCTCGAGAGGAGGGATCCTTTCCCTGCGTGGTCGGGAAAGAGTTCCTATCGTTCCCGTCTCATCTCAAGAGGAGGCGCTCTCCACAGGAAAGGCGAGAGGAACTCCAGGATCAGGCCCCATTTACAGAATCCCCCAGATGTCTCAGTCCATTCCAGGGAAAACTGTTTCCCTACACAGCCTCGACTTTCAAGCCGAGGATCGACTCACACCACAGTGGCACGTGGACAGCCCTGTGGGAAAGCCTCGTGGGAAAGCCTTGTGGGAAAGCCTCGAGGGAAAGCACCTGATCCCTTGATCCACGCGAAGGGAAGCGTGACACTGCTGCTACAGCTGGGGAGGAAAGCGCACGTGCATGCCCCCCACTCCAGACGAGGACTGACTCCCCTCGGAGACTCCATAAGTACCCCAAGATCCATGTCAGCACTGGAGAGGAATCCTCAGGTTCCGGCACCGACTCCACACAAGGTCTTATGCCGGGGTCCAGCCCCGGTGGATCCAAGGAATTCGAAGGGTGGACGGCGTTGGCGTGGAAAGACTTGTTTATTTATTAATGTAAGATTAGATTAGGAAACTATAGTGTAGTAAGAAGATTAAGTGGAGGAGGAGGGGCTGAATAGCTTGGTTTACGCGGACGGCCAATAAAATTCCAGACAAGGAATTTGCAGCACCTACGTTGGGCCACCGGCGCCCGCTTGAATATCTAAGGGTGTCTCGCCTTAAGCTCCCTTTCGTGCGGGTCTTAACAGCCAGGGCAAGTAAGTAGACCTGGCGAGCCTCCGCACTCCAAGTGGAGATTCAGCCTGAAGTTATAGTAAAGAGCAGAGAGAAGGAAAGGTAGAGAAGAAGAAAGAGCGAGAAAGACACGGGGGGAGCCAGAGTCCCAAGAAACCAGGCTGAGAGACTAGTTCGAGAAGCTGGTCCGAGAAACTGGCCCCCGGCCCCTGGCCTCCTCCTTTATTGTTCAGAAGGTCTTTTATACTTTTGATAATACATGGAGATCAATGGATAACCCAAAATTATGTAGTGTTTCGCAACCCAGATTCTTTCTGTATATCATTTTGTATACAAAAGGTCTCAGGTAATTTACATTATCTTCTGGCCAAGAGGCTTGTTAACACTTTTTGGCTCTCTTCCTTAATGAATGTTAATTTTGTTTCCCCTGAAGTGTTTTTCTTTAATCTGCATCTCCTTAAAGCATTAAAGTTACATCTCTATAGAACAAAGGTGCAGTGGGTTATAAGAAAGAAGGTGCTTAACTCAAAGATCTAATGTGGCTAATACCAGGTCTACTACTTGTTTTTCACATACCATCTATATATAAAAATAAAGGATATGAAAATTTGGCAGCAAGCATTGACCCCAAAAATGAAACTTTTAATCAGTCCTATTCTAAAGATTCTGACTCCTCGGAAGCTCCTGCATTCCTAGGATGTTTTAAGCTTCCTGTGCCTCCTGCGGTCAGGAGGCCTCAAACAATCACAAGCGCAGCTGTACGAGTCCTACAGGCAGGCTAGAAAGCCATCAGAGGGTTTTTGGATTGAAACACTCTTTCAAATGCCAGAAGACTAAAGCCCTGAATTGACTTTTCCAGAAAAGGTCAGAAGAGTGAAAAAGCAGAGCACAAAAACTGGCAGATTTTTGTTGGGGTACATGCTTAAAAATTTCCAGAAGGGTCCCTGAAGTCTGAGCACGCCTTGCGTATGTCAGCTTCCTTCCTCATAACCTTGTCACGGGCGGGCTTCCTCACACTGGCTCCCAGCAGCCTTAGGCCCCGGCATCGACGGGAGAGGAATCCCGAGAGGCCCCCGAGTAACTCGCATGCGGACTGACCTTTCCTGAGGCCACCAGAGTGGGTCCCTTAGGTCCCCGTCATAAGTCGAGATCACCTGCCTGCAACTCGAGAAAATCCAGGAGGTTCTCCCCTCCAGTCTAGATGAGGCTCATTTCCGCTGAGGCGTCTCGAGGCTAATCACACCTAACCTCTGGAACTTCCAAAGGGGTCCTTCACACCATTGCTGCAACACAAGAAGTTCCCCGACATACCCCTCTTCACACGAGAGGAAGCACGAGAGTCCCGCCCACATCCAGAGGAGCCCCATTTCTGCCTCCTAGCTCGAGAGGAGGGATCCTTTCCCTGCGTGGTCGAGAAAGAATTCCCGACGTTCCCGTCGCATCTGAAGAGTAGACGCTCTCCACAGGAAAGGCGAGAGGAACTCCAGAGTCGTGCCACCATTCCCAGAGTCCCCCAGATGTCTCAGTTCATTCCAGGGAAACCTGTTTTCCCTGCACTGCCTCGACTTTCAAGCCGAGGATCGACTCACACCACGGTGGCACGTGGGACAGCCCTGTGGGAAAGCCTCGTGGGAAAGCCTCGTGGGAAAGCCTCGTGGGAAAGCCTCGAGGGAAAGCCCCTTATCCCTTGATCCACGCAAATGGAATCGCGACACTGCTGCTACCGCTCTGAAGGAAAGCGCACGTGCATGCCCCCACTTGAGACGAGGACTGACTCCCCTGTGGAGCCTCCAGAAGTACCCCAAGATCCATGTCAGCACTGGAGAGGAATCGGCAGGTTCCAGCACTGACTCCACACAAGGTCTTAGGCCCCAGCATCGACCGGAGAGGAAACCCGAGTGGCCCCCGAGAGGCCCCCGAGCAACTCGCATGGGGACTGGCCTTTCTTGAAGCCACCAGTCGGGTCCCTGAGGTCCCCGTCGTAAGTCGAGAGCACATGCCGCAACTCGAGAAAATCCAGGAGGTTCTCCCCTCCAGGCGAGAAGAGCCCATTTCCGCTGAGGCGTCTCGAGGCTAATCACACCTAACCTCTGGAACTTCCAAGGGGTCTTTCACAACCTTGCTGCAACTCAAGAAGTTCCCGACATACCCGTCTCCACTCGAGAGGAAGCACGAGAGTCCCGCCCACATCCAGAGGAGCTCCGTTTCCGGCTCGTAGCTCGAGAGGACGGATCCTTTCCCTGCTTGGTCGGGAAAGAATTCCCGGCATTCCCATCGCATCTCAAGAGGAGGCGCTCTCCAAAGGAAAGGGGAGAGGAACTGCAGGGTCGTGCCACCATTCCAAGACTCCCCCAGATATCTCAGTCCGTTCCACAGGAACCTGTTTTCCCTGCACTCCCTCGGCTTTCATGCCGAGGATCGACTCACACCACCGTGACACGTGGGACAGCCCTGTGGGAAAGCCTCGTGGGAAAGACTCGAGGGAAAGCCACAGATCCCTTGGTCCACGCAAAGGGAAGCGTGACACTGCTGCTACAGCATGGGAGGAAAGGGCACGCTCATGCCCCACTCGAGACGAGGCCTGACTCCTTTGTGGAGACTCCAGAAGTACCCCAAAATCCATGTCAGCACTGGAGAGGAATCCTCAGCTTCCGGCCCCGACTCCACACAAGGTCTTAGGCCCCGGCATCGACGGGAGAGGAATCACGAGAGGCCCCCTAGCAACACGCATGATAACTGGCCTTTCCTGCGGCCGCCAGAGCGGGTCCCTGAATCCCCGTCGTAACTCGAGAGCACCTGCTGAAACTCGGGAATATCCAGGAGCCTCTCCATTCCAGGCGACATGAGGCCCATTTCCGCTGAGGCATCTCGAGACTAACCACACCTAACCTCTGGAACTTCCAATGGGTCCTTCACACCCTTGCTGCAACTCAAGAAGTTCCCCGACATACCCGTTCCTCTTCACGTTCTGCCATAATGGTGGTGTCATCTGCATATCTAAGTTGATTGATATTTCTACCGGCAATCTTGATTCCAGCTTATGTATCTTCCATCCCAGCATTTTTCATGATGTACTCTGCATAGAAGTTAAATAAACAGGGTGACAATATACAGCCTTGACATACTCCTTTTCCTTTTTGGAACCAGTCTGTTGTTCCATGTCCTGCTCTAACTGTTGCTTCCTGACCTTCATCCAGATTTCTCAAGAGGCAGGTTAGGTGGTCTGGTATTCCCATCTCTTTCAGAATTGTGGCTAAAACAACAGTATAAGGACCTTTCCGATGTCAGGCCAAGGAATTGTGTTTCCAGTCATTGAGCCACACCTGATCACTGAGCACAAATTCATGAATCTCTTCCTCAAGGGGGAATGATATTCTTTTTTATACAAACTTAGTTACCTGATTTATTACCTTACCTAATTGTTCCATCTGCTGTGAAATCCCACCCCCTTACTTGTGGCAAATCTGCTAACACCTGCCTCACTGTGGGAGGGGGTCTCCCATAGAAAATTTCATAAGGACAACAACTGTGGGAACGTGCGGTTACCCGTAATATGAGTAAGTCTGCCGGAAGCAAGCCCATCCACGTACAGTCAGTCTCTATGATCCATTTTGAAAGTGTCTCTTCAAGAGTTTGGTTGTTTCTTTCCACCATTCCAGAACACTGGGGCCTATATGCTGTATGTAATTCCACTGATATTTAGAGCTTCACATACCTGTTAATTAACGCGGCTACAAAGACAGGGCCATTGTCGGATTCTATACTGGTTGGAAACCCAAGTC
>NW_017199620.1:0-19533 GCF_001704415.2 Capra hircus
CACCTGCCGCCGACGAGCACCTCCGACTCGAGAAAATCCAGGAGGTTCTCCCTCCAGGCGAGATGAGGCCCATTTCCGCTGAGGCTTCTCGAGGCTAATCACACCTAACCTCTGGAACTTTCAAAGGGTCCTTCACACCCTTGCTGCAACTCAAGAAGTTCCCCGACATACCCGTCTCGACTCGAGAGGAAGCACGAGAGTCCCGCCACATCCAGAGGAGCCCCGTTTCCGCCTCCTAGCTCGAGAGGAGGGTTCCTTTCCCTGCGTGTTCAGGAAAGAATTCCTGGCCTTCCCATCGCAGCTCAAGAGGGGGCGCTCTCTACAGGAAAGGCGAGAGGAACTCCAGGGTCGTGCCACGATTCCAGAGTCCCCAGATGTCTCAGTCCACTCCAGGGAAACGTGTTTTCCTTGCACTGCCTCGACTTTCAAGCCGAGGAATGACTCACACCACGGTGGCACGTTGGACAGCCATTTGGGAAAGCCTCGTGGGAAAGCCTCGTGGGAAAGACTCGGGGAAAGCCACAGATTCCTTCATCCACGCGAAAGGGAAGCGTGACACTACAGCTACAGCTCGGGAGGAAAGCGCACGTGCATGCCCCAACTCGAGACGAGGACTGACTCCCTAGGGAGACTCCAAAAGTACCCCAGGAACCATGTCAGCACTGGAGTGGAATCCTCCGGTTCCTGGCACCGACTCTACACAAGGTCTTAGGCCCCAGCATCGACGGGAGAGGAATCCCGAGAGGCCCCATGCAACTAGCATGGGGACTGGCCTTTCCTGAGGCCACCAGAGCGGGTCCCAGAGGTCCCGTCGTAAGTCGAGAGCACCTGCCCGCAAACTCGAGAAAATCCAGGAGGTTCTCCCTTCCAGGCGAGATGAGGCCCATTTCCGGTGAGGCGTCTCGAGGCTAATCACACCGAACATCTGGAATTTCCAAAGGGTCCTTCACACCCTTGCTGCAACTCAAGAAGTTCCCCGACATACCCCGTCTCCACTCGAAAGGAAGCACGAGAGTCCGGCCCACATCCAGAGGAGCCCCGTTTCCGCCTCCTAGCTCGAGAGGAGGGATCCTTTCCCTTCGTTTTCGGGAAAGAATTCCCGACGTTTCCGTCGCATCTCAAGAAGAGGCGCTCTCCACAGGAAAGGCGAGAGGAACTCCAGGGTCGTGCCACCATTCCCAGAGTCCCTCAGATGTCTCAGTCCAATTCAGTGAAACCTTTTTTCCCTGCACTGCCTCGACTTTCAAGCCGAGGATCGACTCTCACCACGGTGGCACGTGGGACAGCCTTGTGGGAAAGACTCGAGGGAAAGCCTCGTGGGAAAGCCTCGAGGGAAAGCCACAGATCCCTTGATCCACGCGAAGGGAAGCCTGACACTGCTGCTATAGCTGGGGAGGAAAGCGCACGTGCATGCCCCCACTCGAGACGAGGACTGACTCCCCAGGGGAGACTCAGGACGTACCCCAAGATCCATGTCAGGACTGGAGAGGAATCCTCAGGTTCCGGCACCGACTCCACACAAGGTCTTAGGACCCGGCATCGACAGGAGAGGAATCCCGAGAGGCCCCCGAGCAACTCGCATGGGGAATGGCCTTTCCTGAGGCCACCAGAGCATGTCCCTGAGGTCCCCGTCGTAAGTGGAGAGAAACTGCTGCAACTCGAGAAAATCCAGAAGGTTCTCCCCTCCAGGCGAGATGAGGCCCATTTCCAATGAGGCCTCTCGAGGCTAATCACACCTAACCTCTGGAACTTCCAAAGGGTACATCACCCACTTGTTGCAACTCAAGAAGTTCCCCGACATAACCGTCTCCACTTGAGAGAAAGCTCGAGCCTCCCGCCGACATCCAGAGGAGCCCCGTTTCCGCCTCCTAGCTCGAGAGGAGGGATCCTTTCCCTGCGTGTTCGGGAAAGAATTCCCGGCGTTTCCATCGCATCTCAAGAGGAGGCACTCTCCACAGGAAAGGCGAGAGGAACTCCAGGGTCGAGCCACCATACACAGAGTCCCCCAGATGTCTCAGTCTATTCCAGGGAAACCAGTTTTCCCTGCACTGCCTCGACTTTCAAGCCGAGGATCGACTCACACCACGGTGGCACGTGGGACAGCCCTGTGGGAAAGCCTCGTGGGAAAGCCTCCTGGCAAAAACCTCGATGAAAGCCACAGATTTCTTCATCCACGCGAAGGGAAGCATGACACTGCTGCTACAGCTCGGGAGGAAAGTGCACGTGCATGACCTAAGTCGAGACGAGGACTGAATCCACGGTGGAGACTCCAGAAGTACCCCAAGATCCATGTCAGCACTGGAGAGGAGTCCTCAGGTTCCGGCACCGTCTCCACACAACGTCTTAGGCCCCGGCATCGACGGGAGAGGAATCCCGAAGGGCCCCCTAGCAACTCGCATGGGGACTGGCCTTTCCTGAGGCCACCAGACCAGGTCCCTGAGGTCCTCGTCTTAAGTCGAGAGCACCTGTGGCAACTCTAGAAAATCCAGGAGGTTCTCCCCTCCAGGCGAGATGAAGCCCATTTCCGCGGAGGCGTCTCGAGGCTAATCAACCTGGCCTCTGGAACTTCCAAAGGGTCCTTCACACCCTTGCTGCAACTCAAGAAGTTCCACGACGTACCCCTCTCCACTCGAGAGGAAGCACGAGAGTCCTGCCCACATCCAGAGAAGCCCCGTTTCCGCCTCATAGATCGAGAGGTGGAATCCTTTCCCTGCGTGGTCGGGAAAGAATTCCCGGCGTTCCGGTCGCATCTCAAGAGGAGGCGGTCTCCACAGGAAACACGAGGGGATCTCCAGGGTCGTGACACCATTCCCTGAGTGCCAGAGATTTCTCAGTCCATTCCAGGGAAACCTGTTTTCCCTGCACTGCCTCGACTTTCAAGCCGAGGATCCACTCACACCACGGTGGCACGTGGGACAGCCCTGTGTGAAAGCCTCGTGGGAAAGCCTCGTGGGAAAGCCTCGAGGAAAAGCCACAGATCCCTTGATCCACGCAAAGGGAAGTGTGACACTGCTGCTACAGCTCGGGAGGAAAGCGCACGTGCATGCCCCCACTCGAGACGAGGACTGACTCCCCTGGGGAGACTCCAGAAGTACCCCAAGACCATGTCAGCACTGGAGAGGAATCCTCAGGTTCCGGCACGGACTCCACAAAGATCTTAGGCCCCGTCATTGACGGGAGAGGAATCCCGAAAGGCCCCCGGAGCAACTCGCATGGGGACTGGCCTTTCCTGAGGCCACCAGAGCGGGTCCCTGAGGTCCCCATTGTAAGTCGAGAGCACCTGCCGCAACCTCGAGAAAATCCAGGAGGTTCTCCCCTCCAGGCGAGATGAGGCCCATTTCCGCTGAGGCTTCTCGAGGCTAATCACACCTAACCTCTGGAACTTTCCAAAGGGTCCTTCACACCCTTGCTGCAACTCAAGAAGTTCCCCACATACCCGTCTCGACTCGAGAGGAAGCACGAGAGTCCCGCCCACATCCAGAGGAGCCCCGTTTCCGCCTCCTAGCTCGAGAGGAGGGATCCTTTCCCTGCGTGGTCGGGAAAGAATTCCTGGCGTTCCCAGTCGCATCTCAAGAGGGAGGCGCTCTCCACAGGAAAGGCGAGAGGAACTCCAGGGTCGTGCCACGCATTCCCAGAGTCCCCCAGATGTCTCAGTCCACTCCAGGGAAACGTGTTTTCCTTGCACTGCCTCGACTTTCAAGCCGAGGAATGACTCACACCACGGTGGCACGTGGACAGCCATGTTGGGAAAGCCTCGTGGGAAAGCCTCGTGGGAAAGACTCGGGGAAAGCCACAGATTCCTTCATCCACGCGAAGGGAAGCGTGACACTACAGCTACAGCTCGGGAGGAAAGCGCACGTGCATGCCCCAACTCGAGACGAGGACTGACTCCCTTAGGGAGACTCCAAAAGTACCCCAGGAACCATGTCAGCACTGGAGTGGAATCCTCCGGTTCCTGCACCGACTCTACACAAGGTCTTAGGCCCCGCATCGACGGGAGAGGAATCCCGAGAGGCCCCATGCAACTAGCATGGGGACTGGCCTTTCCTGAGGCCACCAGAGCGGGTCCCTAGAGGTCCCCGTCGTAAGTCGAGAGCACCTGCCGCAACTCGAGAAAATCCAGGAGGTTCTCCCTTCCAGGCGAGATGAGGCCCATTTCCGCGTGAGGCGTCTCGAGGCTAATCACACCTAACATCTGGAACTTTCCAAAGGGTCCTTCACACCCTTGCTGCAACTCAAGAAGTTCCCCGACATACCCGTCTCCACTCGAAAGGAAGCACGAGAGTCCCGGCCCACATCCAGAGGAGCCCCGTTTCCGCCTCCTAGCTCGAGAGGAGGGATCCTTTCCCTTCGTGTTCGGGAAAGAATTCCCGACGTTTCCGTCGCATCTCAAGAAGAGGCGCTCTCCACAGGAAAGGCGAGAGGAACTCCAGGGTCGTGCCACCATTCCCAGAGTCCCTCAGATGTCTCAGTCCAATTCAGGGAAACCTTTTTTCCCTGCACTGCCTCGACTTTCAAGCCGAGGATCGACTCTCACCACGGTGGCACGTGGGACAGCCTTGTGGGAAAGACTCGAGGGAAAGCCTCGTGGGAAAGCCTCGAGGGAAAGCCACAGATCCCTTGATCCACGCGAAGGGAAGCCTGACACTGCTGCTACAGCTGGGGAGGAAAGCGCACGTGCATGCCCCCACTCGAGACGAGGACTGACTCCCCAGGGGAGACTCAGGACGTACCCCAAGATCCATGTCAGGACTGGAGAGGAATCCTCAGGTTCCGGCACCGACTCCACACAAGGTCTTAGGACCCGGCATCGACAGGGAGAGGAATCCCGAGAGGCCCCGAGCAACTCGCATGGGGAATGGCCTTTCCTGAGGCCACCAGAGCATGTCCCTGAGGTCCCCGTCGTAAGTGGAGAGAAACTGCCTGCAACTCGAGAAAATCCAGAAGGTTCTCCCCTCCAGGCGAGATGAGGCCCATTTCCGCAATGAGGCCTCTCGAGGCTAATCACACCTAACCTCTGGAACTTCCAAAGGGTACATCACACCACTTGTCTGCAACTCAAGAAGTTCCCCGACATAACCGTCTCCACTGAGAGGAAAGCTCGAGAGCTCCCGCCCGACATCCAGAGGAGCCCCGTTTCCGCCTCCTAGCTCGAGAGGAGGGATCCTTTCCCTGCGTGGTTCGGGAAAGAATTCCCGGCGTTTCCATCGCATCTCAAGAGGAGGCGCTCTCCACAGGAAAGGCGAGAGGAACTCCAGGGTCGATGCCACCATTACACCAGAGTCCCCCAGATGTCTCAGTCCATTCCAGGGAAACCTGTTTTCCCTGCACTGCCTCGACTTTCAAGCCGAGGATCGACTCACACCACGGTGGCACGTGGGACAGCCCTGTGGGAAAGCCTCGTGGGAAAGCCTCCTGGCAAAAACCTCGATGAAAGCCACAGATTTCTTCATCCACGCGAAGGGAAGCATGACACTGCTGCTACAGCTCGGGAGGAAAGTGCACGTGCATGACCCTAAGTCGAGACGAGGACTGAATCCACGGTGGAGACTCCAGAAGTACCCCAAGATCCATGTCAGCACTGGAGAGGAATCCTCAGGTTCCGGCACCGTCTCCACACAACGTCTTAGGCCCCGGCATCGACGGGAGAGGAATCCCGAAGGGCCCCGAGCAACTCGCATGGGGACTGGCCTTTCCTGAGGCCACCAGACCAGGTCCCTGAGGTCCTCGTCTTAAGTCGAGAGCACCTGCGCAACTCTAGAAAATCCAGGAGGTTCTCCCCTCCAGGCGAGATGAAGGCCCATTTCCGCTGAGGCGTCTCGAGGCTAATCACACCTGACCTCTGGAACTTCCAAAGGGTCCTTCACACCCTTGCTGCAACTCAAGAAGTTCCCCGACGTACCCTCTCCACTCGAGAGGAAGCACGAGAGTCCTGCCCACATCCAGAGGAAGCCCCGTTTCCGCCTCATAGATCGAGAGGTGGAATCCTTTCCCTGCGTGGTCGGGAAAGAATTCCCGGCGTTCCGGTCGCATCTCAAGAGGAGGCGCTCTCCACAGGAAACACGAGAGGAATCTCCAGGGTCGTGACACCATTCCCAGAGTGCCAGAGATTTCTCAGTCCATTCCAGGGAAACCTGTTTTCCCTGCACTGCCTCGACTTTCAAGCCGAGGATCCACTCACACCACGGTGGCACGTGGGACAGCCCTGTGTGAAAGCCTCGTGGGAAAGCCTCGTGGGAAAGCCTCGAGGAAAAGCCACAGATCCCTTGATCCACGCAAAGGGAAGTGTGACACTGCTGCTACAGCTCGGGAGGAAAGCGCACGTGCATGCCCCCACTCGAGACGAGGACTGACTCCCCTGGGGAGACTCCAGAAGTACCCCAAGATCCATGTCAGCACTGGAGAGGAATCCTCAGGTTCCGGCACGGACTCCACACAAGATCTTAGGCCCCGCATTCGACGGGAGAGGAATCCCGAGAAGGCCCCGGAGCAACTCGCATGGGGACTGGCCTTTCCTGAGGCCACCAGAGCGGGTCCCTGAGGTCCCATCGTAAGTCGAGAGCACCTGCCGCAACTCGAGAAAATCCAGGAGGTTCTCCCTCCAGGCGAGATGAGGCCCATTTCCGCTGAGGCGTCTCGAGGCTAATCACACCTAACCTCTGGAACTTTCCAAAGGGTCCTTCACACCCTTGCTGCAACTCAAGAAGTTCCCCACATACCCGTCTCCACTCGAGAGGAAGCACGAGAGTCCCGCCCACATCCAGAGGAGCCCCGTTTCCGCCTCCTAGCTCGAGAGGAGGGATCCTTTCCCTGCGTGGTCGGGAAAGAATTCCCGGCGTTCCCGTCGCATCTCAAGAGGAGGCGCTCTCCACAGGAAAGGCGAGAGGAACTCCAGGGTCGTGCCACCATTCCCAGAGTCCCCCAGATGTCTCAGTCCATTCCAGGGAAACCTGTTTTCCCTGCACTGCCTCGACTTTCAAGCCGAGGATCGACTCACACCACGGTGGCACGTGGGACAGCCCTGTGGGAAAGCCTCGTGGGAAAGCCTCGTGGGAAAGCCTCGAGGGAAAGCCACAGATCCCTTGATCCACGCGAAGGGAAGCGTGACACTGCTGCTACAGCTCGGGAGGAAAGCGCACGTGCATGCCCCCACTCGAGACGAGGACTGACTCCCCTGGGGAGACTCCAGAAGTACCCCAAGATCCATGTCAGCACTGGAGAGGAATCCTCAGGTTCCGGCACCGACTCCACACAAGGTCTTAGGCCCCGGCATCGACGGGAGAGGAATCCCGAGAGGCCCCCGAGCAACTCGCATGGGGACTGGCCTTTCCTGAGGCCACCAGAGCGGGTCCCTGAGGTCCCCGTCGTAAGTCGAGAGCACCTGCCGCAACTCGAGAAAATCCAGGAGGTTCTCCCCTCCAGGCGAGATGAGGCCCATTTCCGCTGAGGCGATCTCGAGGCTAATCACACCTAACCTCTGGAACTTCCAAAGGGTCCTTCACACCCTTGCTGCAACTCAAGAAGTTCCCCGACATACCCGTCTCCACTCGAGAGGAAGCACGAGAGTCCCGCCCACATCCAGAGGAGCCCCGTTTCCGCCTCCTAGCTCGAGAGGAGGGATCCTTTCCCTGCGTGGTCGGGAAAGAATTCCCGGCGTTTCCGTCGCATCTCAAGAGGAGGCGCTCTCCACAGGAAAGGCGAGAGGAACTCCAGGGTCGTGCCACCATTCCCAGAGTCCCCCAGATGTCTCAGTCCATTCCAGGGAAACCTGTTTTCCCTGCACTGCCTCGACTTTCAAGCCGAGGATCGACTCACACCACGGTGGCACGTGGGACAGCCCTGTGGGAAAGCCTCGTGGGAAAGCCTCGTGGGAAAGCCTCGAGGGAAAGCCACAGATCCCTTGATCCACGCGAAGGGAAGCGTGACACTGCTGCTACAGCTCGGGGAGGAAAGCGCACGTGCATGCCCCACTCGAGACGAGGACTGACTCCCCTAGGGGAGACTCCAGAAGTACCCCAAGATCCATGTCAGCACTGGAGAGGAATCCTCAGGTTCCGGCACCGACTCCACACAAGGTCTTAGGCCCGGCATCGACGGGAGAGGAATCCCGAGAGGCCCCCGAGCAACTCGCATGGGGACTGGCCTTTCCTGAGGCCACCAGAGCATGGTCCCTGAGGTCCCCGTCGTAAGTCGAGAGCACCTGCCGCAACTCGAGAAAATCCAGGAGGTTCTCCCCTCCAGGCGAGATGAGGCCCATTTCCGCTGAGGCTCTCGAGGCTAATCACACCTAACCTCTGGAACTTTCCAAAGGGTCCTTCACACCCTTGCTGCAACTCAAGAAGTTCCCCGACATACCCGTCTCCACTCGAGAGGAAGCACGAGAGTCCCGCCCACATCCAGAGGAGCCCCGTTTCCGCCTCCTAGCTCGAGAGGAGGGATCCTTTCCCTGCGTGTTCGGGAAAGAATTCCCGGCGTTCCCGTCGCATCTCAAGAGGAGGCGCTCTCCACAGGAAAGGCGAGAGGAACTCCAGGGTCGTGCCACCATTCCCAGAGTCCCCCAGATGTCTCAGTCCATTCCAGGGAAACCTGTTTTCCCTGCACTGCCTCGACTTTCAAGCCGAGGATCGACTCACACCACGGTGGCACGTGGGACAGCCCTGTGGGAAAGCCTCGTGGGAAAGCCTCGTGGGAAAGCCTCGAGGGAAAGCCACAGATCCCTTGATCCACGCGAAGGGAAGCGTGACACTGCTGCTACAGCTCGGGAGGAAAGCGCACGTGCATGCCCCCACTCGAGACGAGGACTGACTCCCCTAGGGGAGACTCCAGAAGTACCCCAAGATCCATGTCAGCACTGGAGAGGAATCCTCAGGTTCCGGCACCGACTCCACACAAGGTCTTAGGCCCCGGCATCGACGGGAGAGGAATCCCGAGAGGCCCCCGAGCAACTCGCATGGGGACTGGCCTTTCCTGAGGCCACCAGAGCAGGGTCCCTGAGGTCCCCGTCGTAAGTCGGAGAGCACCTGCCGCAACTCGAGAAAATCCAGGAGGTTCTCCCCTCCAGGCGAGATGAGGCCCATTTCCGCTGAGGCGTCTCGAGGCTAATCACACCTAACCTCTGGAACTTCCAAAGGGTCCTTCACACCCTTGCTGCAACTCAAGAAGTTCCCCGACATACCCGTCTCCACTCGAGAGGAAGCACGAGAGTCCCGCCCACATCCAGAGGAGCCCCGTTTCCGCCTCCTAGCTCGAGAGGAGGGATCCTTTCCCTGCGTGGTCGGGAAAGAATTCCCGGCGTTCCCGTCGCATCTCAAGAGGAGGCGCTCTCCACAGGAAAGGCGAGAGGAACTCCAGGGTCGTGCCACCATTCCCAGAGTCCCCCAGATGTCTCAGTCCATTCCAGGGAAACCTGTTTTCCCTGCACTGCCTCGACTTTCAAGCCGAGGATCGACTCACACCACGGTGGCACGTGGGACAGCCCTGTGGGAAAGCCTCGTGGGAAAGCCTCGTGGGAAAGCCTCGAGGGAAAGCCACAGATTCCTTGATCCACGCGAAGGGAAGCTGACACTGCTGCTACAGCTCGGGAGGAAAGCGCACGTGCATGCCCCACTCGAGACGAGGACTGACTCCCCTGGGGAGACTCCAGAAGTACCCCAAGATCCATGTCAGCACTGGAGAGGAATCCTCAGGTTCCGGCACCGACTCCACACAAGGTCTTAGGCCCCGCATCGACGGGAGAGGAATCCCGAGAGGCCCCGAGCAACTCGCATGGGGACTGGCCTTTCCTGAGGCCACCAGAGCAGGGTCCCTGAGGTCCCCGTCGTAAGTCGAGAGCACCTGCCGCAACTCGAGAAAATCCAGGAGGTTCTCCCCTCCAGGCGAGATGAGGCCCATTTCCGCTGAGGCGTCTCGAGGCTAATCACACCTAACCTCTGGAACTTCCAAAGGGTCCTTCACACCCTTGCTGCAACTCAAGAAGTTCCCCGACATACCCGTCTCCACTCGAGAGGAAGCACGAGAGTCCCGCCCACATCCAGAGGAGCCCCGTTTCCGCCTCCTAGCTCGAGAGGAGGGATCCTTTCCCTGCGTGGTCGGGAAAGAATTCCCGGCGTTCCCGTCGCATCTCAAGAGGAGGCGCTCTCCACAGGAAAGGCGAGAGGAACTCCAGGGTCGTGCCACCATTCCCAGAGTCCCCAGATGTCTCAGTCCATTCCAGGGAAACCTGTTTTCCCTGCACTGCCTCGACTTTCAAGCCGAGGATCGACTCACACCACGGTGGCACGTGGGACAGCCCTGTGGGAAAGCCTCGTGGGAAAGCCTCGTGGGAAAGCCTCGAGGGAAAGCCACAGATCCCTTGATCCACGCGAAGGGAAGCGTGACACTGCTGCTACAGCTCGGGAGGAAAGCGCACGTGCATGCCCCACTCGAGACGAGGACTGACTCCCCTGGGGAGACTCCAGAAGTACCCCAAGATCCATGTCAGCACTGGAGAGGAATCCTCAGGTTCCGGCACCGACTCCACACAAGGTCTTAGGCCCCGGCATCGACGGGAGAGGAATCCCGAGAGGCCCCGAGCAACTCGCATGGGGACTGGCCTTTCCTGAGGCCACCAGAGCGGGTCCCTGAGGTCCCCGTCGTAAGTCGAGAGCACCTGCCGCAACTCGAGAAAATCCAGGAGGTTCTCCCCTCCAGGCGAGATGAGGCCCATTTCCGCTGAGGCGTCTCGAGGCTAATCACACCTAACCTCTGGAACTTCCAAAGGGTCCTTCACACCCTTGCTGCAACTCAAGAAGTTCCCCGACATACCCGTCTCCACTCGAGAGGAAGCACGAGAGTCCGCCCACATCCAGAGGAGCCCCGTTTCCGCCTCCTAGCTCGAGAGGAGGGATCCTTTCCCTGCGTGGTCGGGAAAGAATTCCCGGCGTTCCCGTCGCATCTCAAGAGGAGGTCGCTCTCCACAGGAAAGGCGAGAGGAACTCCAGGGTCGTGCCACCATTCCCAGAGTCCCCCAGATGTCTCAGTCCATTCCAGGGAAACCTGTTTTCCCTGCACTGCCTCGACTTTCAAGCCGAGGATCGACTCACACCACGGTGGCACGTGGGACAGCCCTGTGGGAAAGCCTCGTGGGAAAGCCTCGTGGGAAAGCCTCGAGGAAAGCCACAGATCCCTTGATCCACGCGAAGGGAAGCGTGACACTGCTGCTACAGCTCGGGAGGAAAGCGCACGTGCATGCCCCCACTCGAGACGAGGACTGACTCCCCTGGGGAGACTCCAGAAGTACCCAAGATCCATGTCAGCACTGGAGAGGAATCCTCAGGTTCCGGCACCGACTCCACACAAGATCTTAGGCCCCGGCATCGACGGGAGAGGAATCCCGAGAGGCCCCCGAGCAACTCGCATGGGGACTGGCCTTTCCTGAGGCCACCAGAGCGGGTCCCTGAGGTCCCCGTCGTAAGTCGAGAGCACCTGCCGCAACTCGAGAAAATCCAGGAGGTTCTCCCCTCCAGGCGAGATGAGGCCCATTTCCGCTGAGGCGTCTCGAGGCTAATCACACCTAACCTCTGGAACTTCCAAAGGGTCCTTCACACCCTTGCTGCAACTCAAGAAGTTCCCCGACATACCCGTCTCCACTCGAGAGGAAGCACGAGAGTCCCGCCCACATCCAGAGGAGCCCCGTTTCCGCCTCCTAGCTCGAGAGGAGGGATCCTTTCCCTGCGTGGTCGGGAAAGAATTCCCGGCGTTCCCGTCGCATCTCAAGAGGAGGCGCTCTCCACAGGAAAGGCGAGAGGAACTCCAGGGTCGTGCCACCATTCCCAGAGTCCCCCAGATGTCTCAGTCCATTCCAGGGAAACCTGTTTTCCCTGCACTGCCTCGACTTTCAAGCCGAGGATCGACTCACACCACGGTGGCACGTGGGACAGCCCTGTGGGAAAGCCTCGTGGGAAAGCCTCGTGGGAAAGCCTCGAGGGAAAGCCACTGATCCCTTGATCCACGCGAAGGGAAGCGTGACACTGCTGCTACAGCTCGGGAGGAAAGCGCACGTGCATGCCCCCACTCGAGACGAGGACTGACTCCCCTGGGGAGACTCCAGAAGTACCCCAAGATCCATGTCAGCACTGGAGAGGAATCCTCAGGTTCCGGCACCGACTCCACACAAGGTCTTAGGCCCCGGCATCGACGGGAGAGGAATCCGAGAGGCCCCGAGCAACTCGCATGGGGACTGGCCTTTCCTGAGGCCACCAGAGCGGGTCCCTGAGGTCCCCGTCGTAAGTCGAGAGCACCTGCCGCAACTCGAGAAAATCCAGGAGGTTCTCCCCTCCAGGCGAGATGAGGCCCATTTCCGCTGAGGCGTCTCGAGGCTAATCACACCTAACTCTGGAACTTCCAAAGGGTCCTTCACACCCTTGCTGCAACTCAAGAAGTTCCCCGACATACCCGTCTCCACTCGAGAGGAAGCACGAGAGTCCCGCCCACATCCAGAGGAGCCCCGTTTCCGCCTCCTAGCTCGAGAGGAGGGATCCTTTCCCTGCGTGGTCGGGAAAGAATTCCCGGCGTTCCGTCGCATCTCAAGAGGAGGCGCTCTCCACAGGAAAGGCGAGAGGAACTCCAGGGTCGTGCCACCATTCCCAGAGTCCCCCAGATGTCTCAGTCCATTCCAGGGAAACCTGTTTTCCCTGCACTGCCTCGACTTTCAAGCCGAGGATCGACTCACACCACGGTGGCACGTGGGACAGCCCTGTGGGAAAGCTCGTGGGAAAGCCTCGTGGGAAAGCCTCGAGGGAAAGCCACAGATCCCTTGATCCACGCGAAGGGAAGCGTGACACTGCTGCTACAGCTCGGGAGGAAAGCGCACGTGCATGCCCCCACTCGAGACGAGGACTGACTCCCCTGGGGAGACTCCAGAAGTACCCCAAGATCCATGTCAGCACTGGAGAGGAATCCTCAGTTCCGGCACCGACTCCACACAAGGTCTTAGGCCCCGGCATCGACGGGAGAGGAATCCCGAGAGGCCCCGAGCAACTCGCATGGGGACTGGCCTTTCCTGAGGCCACCAGAGCAGGGTCCCTGAGGTCCCCGTCGTAAGTCGAGAGCACCTGCCGCAACTCGAGAAATCCAGGAGGTTCTCCCCTCCAGGCGAGATGAGGCCCATTTCCGCTGAGGCGTCTCGAGGCTAATCACACCTAACTCTGGAACTTCCAAGGGTCCTTCACACCCTTGCTGCAACTCAAGAAGTTCCCCGACATACCCGTCTCCACTCGAGAGGAAGCACGAGAGTCCCGCCCACATCCAGAGGAGCCCCGTTTCCGCCTCCTATGCTCGAGAGGAGGGATCCTTTCCCTGCGTGTTCGGGAAAGAATTCCCGGCGTTCCGTCGCATCTCAAGAGGAGGCGCTCTCCACAGGAAAGTGCGAGAGGAACTCCAGGGTCGTGCCACCATTCCCAGAGTCCTCCAGATGTCTCAGTCCATTCCAGGGAAACCTGTTTTCCCTGCACTGCCTCGACTTTCAAGCCGAGGATCGACTCACACCACGGCACGTGGGACAGCCTGTGGGAAAGCCTCGTGGGAAGCTCGTGGGAAAGCCTCGAGGGAAAGCCACAGATCCCTTGATCCACGCGAAGGGAAGCGTGACACTGCTGCTACAGCTCGGGAGGAAAGCGCACGTGCATGCCCCCTCTCGAGACGAGGACTGACTCCCTTGGGCAGACTCCAGAAGTACCCCAAGATCCATGTCAGCACTGGAGAGGAATGCCTCAGGTTACCGGCACCGATTCCACACAAGATCTTAGGCCCCGGCATCGATGGGAGAGGAATCCCGAGAGGCCCGAGCAACTCGCATGGGGACTGGACTTTCCTGAGGCCACCAGAGCGGGTCCCTGAGGTCCCCGTCGTAAGTCGAGAGCACCTGCCGCAACTCGAGAAAAATCCAGGAGGTTCTCCCCTCCAGGCGAAATGAGGCCCATTTCCGCTGAGGCGTCTCGAGGCTAATCACATCTAACATCTGGAACTTCCAAAGGGTCCTTCACACCCTTGCTGCAACTCAAGAAGTTCTCTGACATACCCGTCTCCACTCGAGAGGAAGCACGAGAGTCCCGCCCACATCCAGAGGAGCCCCGTTTCCGCCTCCTAGCTCGAGAGAGGGATCCTTTTCCTGCGTGGTGGGGAAAGAATTCCCCGCGTTCCCGTCGCATCTCAAGTGGAGGCGCTTGCCAGGGTCCAGCCCCGGTGGATCCAGGGAATTCGAAGGGTGGACGGCGTTGGCGTGGAAAGACTTTGTTTGTTTATTAATGTAAGATTAGGTTAAGAAACTATAGTGTAATAAGAAGATTAAGTGGAGGAAGAGGGCTGAATAGCTTGGTT
Organism: Capra hircus; assembly: GCF_001704415.2. Taxonomy (NCBI): domain Eukaryota; kingdom Metazoa; phylum Chordata; class Mammalia; order Artiodactyla; family Bovidae; genus Capra; species Capra hircus. Next base: position 14,356 of record NW_017199620.1, read on the forward strand.
TTCACGGAAGGCCATTAAAATTCCAGACAAGGAATTTGCACCATCTACGTTTGGCCACCTGGCGCCCGCTTGAATATCTAAGGGTGCCTCGCCTTAAGCTCCCTTTCGTGCGGGTCTTAGCAGCCGGGGCAAGTAAGTAGACCTGGCGAGCCTCCGCGCCCCAGATGGAGATTCAGCCTGAAGTTAAAGTAAAGAGCAGAGAGAGGGAAGGGGAGAGAAGAAGAGAGAGAGAGAGACATGGGGGGATCCAGAGTCCCAAGAAACTAGGCCGAGAGACTAGTTCGAGAAACTGGTCCAATCCTTTATTGTTCAGAAGGCCTTTTATACTTTTGATAAAACATGGAGATCAATGGGTAACACAGAATTATGTAGCGTTCGCAGCGCAGACTCTTTCTATACATCATTTTGTATACAAAAGGTCTCTGGTGATTTACATTATCTTCTGGCCAAGAGGCTTGTTAACACTTTTTAGCTCTCTTCCTTAATGAATGTTAATTTTGTTTCCCCTGAAGTGTTTTTTTTAATCTGCATCTCCTTAAAGCATTAAAGTTACATCTCTATAGAACAAAGGTGCAGTGCGATAGAACAAAGGTGCAGTGGGATATAACAAAGAAGGTACTTAACTCGAGGATCTAATGTTGCTAATACTAGGTCTACTACTTGTTTTTCTATATACCAACTATATCTAAAAATAAAGGATATGAAAATTTTGGCAGCAAACATTGACTCAACAAATGAAACTTATAATCAGTCCTATTCTAAAGATTTTGACTCCTCGGAAGCCCCTACATTCCTAGGATGTTTTAAGCTTCCTGTGCCTCCTGCGGTCAGGAGGCCTCAAACAAACACACTTGCAGAGTCCTGCAGGCAGGCTAGAAAGCCATCGGAGGGGTTTTTTGGATTGAAACACTCTTTCAAATGCAGAAGACTAAAGCCCTGAATTGACTTTTTCCAGAAAATGTCAGAAGAGTGGAAAAGCAGAGCACAAAAGCCGGCAGATTTTTGTTGGGGTACATGCTTAGGAATTTCCAGAGGGGCCCCTGAAGTCTGAGCACGCCTTGCGTATGTCAGCTTCCTTCCTCATGACCTTGTCACGGGCGGGATTCCTCACAAAGGCTTCCGGCAGGCGCTCTCCACAGGAAAGGCGAGAGGAACTCCAGGGTCGTGCCACCATTCCCAGAGTCCCCCAGATGTCTCAGTCCATTCCAGGGAAACCTGTTTTCCCTGCACTGCCTCGACTTTCAACCCAAGGATCGACTCACACCACGGTGGCAACGTGGGACAGCCCTGTGGGAAAGCCTCGTGGGAAAGCCTCCTGGGAAAGCCTCGAGGGAAAGCTACAGATCCGTTGATCCACGCAAAGGGAAGCGCGACACTGCTGCTACAGCTCGGGAGGAAAGCGCACGTGCATGCCCCGACTCGAGACGCGGACTGACTTCCCTGGGGAGACTCCAGAAGTACCCCAAGATCCATGTCAGGGCTGGAGAGGAATCCTCAGGTTCCGGCATCGACTACACACAAGGTCTTAGGCCCCGGCATCGACGGGAGAGGAATCCCGAGAGGCCCCCGAGCAATTCGCATGGGGACTGGCATTTCCTGAGGCCACCAGGGCGGTCCCTGAGGTCCCCGTCTTAAGTCCACAGTACCTGCCGCAACTCGAGAAAATCCAGGAGGTTCTCCCCTTCAGGCGAGATGAGGCCCATTTCCCCTGATGGCGTCTCGATGCTAATCACACCTAACCTCTGGAACTTCCAAAGGGTCCTTAACACCCTTGCTGCAACACAAGAAGTTCCTCGACATACCCGTTTCCAATCGAGAGGAAGCACGAGAGTCCCACCCACATCCAGAGGAGCCCCGTTTCCGCTTCATAGTTCCAGAGGAGGGATTCTTTTCCTGTGTGGTCGAGAAAGAATTCCCGGCGATCCCGTCGCATCTCAAGTGGAGGCGCTCACCACAGGAAAGGCGAGAGGAACTCCTGGGTCGTGCCACTATTCCCAGAGTCCCCCAGATGCTCAGTCCATAACAGGGAAACCAGTTTTCCCAGCACTGCCTCGACTTTCAAGCCGAGGATCGACTCACACCACGGTGGTACGTGGGACAGCCCAGTGGGAAAACGTCGTGGGAAAGCCTCGTGGGAAAGCCTCGTGGGAAAGCCTCCAAGGAAAGCCACAGATTCCTGGATCCACGCGAAGGGAAGAGTGACACTGCTGCTACAGCTCTGGAGGAAATTGCACATGCATGCCCCCAATAGATATGAGGACTGACTCACCTGGGAGACTCCAGAAGTACCCCAAGATCCATGTAAGCACTGGAGAGGAATCCTCAGGTTCCGGCACCGACTCCACACAAGGTCTTAGGCGACTGCATCTACGGGAGAGGAATCCCGAGAGGCCCCCGAGCAACTCGCATGGCGTCTGGCCTTTCCTGAGGCCACCAGAGAGGGTCCCTGATGTCCCCGTCATAACTCGAGAGCACCTGCCACAACTCGAGAAAATCCAGGAGGTTCTCCCCTCCAGGCGAGATGAGGCCCATTTCCGCTGAGGGGTCTCGAGCTAATCACACCTAACCTCTGGAACTTCCAAAGGGTCCTTCACACCCTTGCTGCAACTCAACAAGTTCCCCCGACATATCCCGTCTCCACTCGAGAGGAAGCACGAGAGTCCCGCCCACATCCAGAGGAGTCCCGTTTCCGCCTCCTAGCTCGAGAGGAGGGATCCTTTCCCTGCGTGGTCGGGAAAGAATTCCCGGGGTTCCCGTCGCATCTCAAGAGGAGGCGCTCTCCACAGGAAAGGCGAGAGGAACTCCTGGGTTGTGCCACCATTCCCAGAGTCCCCCAGATGTCTCAGTCCATTCCAGGGAAACCTGTTTTCCCTGCACTGCCTCGACTTTCAAGCCGAGAATCGACTCACACCACGGTGGCACGTGGGACAGCCCTGTGGGAAAGCCTCGTGGGAAAGCCTCGTGGGAAAGCCTCGAGGGAAAGCCACAGATCCCTTGATCCACGCGAAGGGAAGCGTGGACACTGCTGCTTCAGCTCGGGAGCAAATCTCACGTGGATGCGCCAACTCGAGACGAGGACTGAGTCCCCTGGGTAGGCTCCAGAAGTTCCCCAAGATCCATGTCAGCACTGGAGAGTAATCCTCAGGTTCCGACACCGATTCCACACATGGTCTTAAGCCCCGCATCGACGGGGAGAGGAATCCCGAGAGGCCCTGAGCAACTCGCATGGGGATTGGCCTTTCCTGAGGCCACCAGAGCAGGTCCCTGAGGTCCCCGTCGTAAGTCGAGAGCACCTGCCACAACTCGAGAAAATCCAGGAGGTTCTCCCCTCCAGGGGAGATGAGGCCCATTTCCGCTGAGGCTTCTAGAGGCTAATCACACCTAACTTCTGGAACTTCCAAAGGGTCCTTCACACCCTTGCTACAACTCAAGAAGTTCCCCGGCATACCCGACTCCACTCAGGATGAAGCACGAGAGTCCCGCCCACATCCAGAGGAGACCCGTTTCGGCCTCCTTGCTCGAGAGACGGGTTCCTTTCCCTGCGTGGTCGGGAAAGAATTCCCGGCGTTCCTGTCGCATCTCAAGAGGAGGCACTCTCCACAGGAAAGGCGTGAGGAACTCCAGGGTTGTGCCACCATTCCCAGAGTCCTCCAGATATCTCAGTCCATTCCAGGGAAACCTGTTTTCCCTGCACTGTTTCGACTTTCAAGCAGAGGATCGACTCACACCACGTTGCCACGTGGGACAGCCCTGTGGGAAAGCCTCGTGGGAAAGCCTCGTGGGAAAGCCTCGAGGGAAAGCCACAGATCCCTTGATCCACGCGAAGGGAAGCGTTTACAATGCTGCTACAGCTCGAGAGTAAAGCGCACTTGTATGCCCCCACTCGAGACGAGGACTGACTCCACTGGGGAGATTCCAGAAGTTCCCCAAGATCCTTTTCAGCACTGGAGAGGAATCCTCAGGTTACGGAACCGACTCCACACAATGTCTTAGGCCCCGGCATCGACGGGAGAGGGATCCCGAGAGGTCCCCGAGCAACTCCCATGGGGACTGGCATTTCCAGAGGCCTCCAGAGCGGGTCCCTGAGGACAACGTCTCAAGTCGAGAGCACCTGCCGCAACTCGAGAAAATCCAGGAGGTTCTCCCCTCCAGGCGAGATGAGGCCCATTTCCGCTGAGGCGTCTCGAGGCTAATCACACCTAAACTCTGGAACTTCCAAAGGGGTCCTTCACACCCTTGTTGCAACTCAAGAAGTTCCCCAACATACCGACTCCACTCGAGAGGAAGCACGAGAGTCCCGGCCCCACATCCAGAGGAGCCCCGTTTCCGCCTGATAGATCCAGAGGAGGGATCCTTTCCCTGCGTGGTCGGGAAAGAATTCCCGGCGTTCCCGGCGCATTTCAAGAGGAGGCGCTCTCCACAGGAAAGGCGAGAGGAACTCCAGGGTCGTGCCACCATTCCCAGAATCCCCCACATGTCTCAGTCCATTCCAGGGAAACCTGTTTTCCCTGCACTGCCTCGACTTTCAAGCCGAGGATCGACTCAAACCACGTGGCACGTGGGACAGCCCTGTGGGAAAGCCTCGTGGGGAAAGCCTCGTAGGAAAGCCTCGAGGGAAAGCCACAGATCCCTTGATCCACGCGAAGGGAAGCGCGACACAGCTGCTCCAGCTCGGGAGGAAATCGCACGAGCATGCCCCCACTCGAGACGAGGACTGACTTCCCTGGGGAGACTCCAGAAGTACCCCAAGATCCATGTCAGGGCTGGAGAGGAATCCTCAGGTTCCGGCATCGACTACACACAAGGTCTTAGGCCCCGGCATCGACGGGAGAGGAATCCCGAGAGGCCCGAGCAATTCGCATGGGACTGGCATTTCCTGAGGCCACCAGGGCGGTCCCTGAGGTCCCCGTCTTAAGTCCACAGTACCTGCCGCAACTCGAGAAAATCCAGGAGGTTCTCCCCTTCAGGCGAGATGAGGCCCATTTCCCCTGAGGCGTCTCGATGCTAATCACACCTAACCTCTGGAACTTCCAAAGGGTCCTTAACACCCTTGCTGCAACACAAGAAGTTCCTCGACATACCCGTTTCCAATCGAGAGAAGCACGAGAGTCCCACCCACATCCAGAGGAGCCCGTTTCCGCTTCATAGTCCAGAGGAGGGATCATTTCCTGTGTGGTT
>NW_017199621.1:0-7270 GCF_001704415.2 Capra hircus
GGGCTTGCCCACGTGCCACCGTGGTGTGAGTGGATCCTTGGCTTGAAAGTGGAGGCAGTGCAGGGAACAGGTTTCCTGGAATGGACTGAGACATCTGGGGGGACTCTGGATTGGTGGCACGACCCTGGAGTTCCTCTCGCCTTTCCTTGGAGAGCGCCTCCTCTTGAGATGCGACGGGAACGCCTGGGAATTCTTTCCCGACCACGCAGGGAAAGGATCCCTCCTCGAGCTAGGAGGCGGAAACGGGCTCCTCTGGATGTGGGCGGGTCTCTCGTGCTTCCTCTCGAGTGGAGACGGGTATGTCGGAACTTCTTGAGTTGCAGCTAGGGTGTGAAGGACCCTTCGGATGTTCCAGAGGTTAGGTGTGATTAGCCTCGAGACGCGTCAGCGGAAATGGGCCTCATCTCGCCTGGAGGGAGAACCTCCTGGATTTTCTCGAGTTGCAGCAGGTACTCTCGACTTACAACGGGGACCTCAGGGACCCGCTCTGGTGGCCTCAGGAAAGGCCAGTCCCCATGCGAGTTGCTCGGGGCCTCTCGGGTTTCCTCTCCCATCGATGCGGGGCCTAAGACCTTGTGTGGAGTCGCTGTCGGAACCTGAGGATTGCTATCCACTGCTGACATGGATCTTGGTTACTTCTGGAGTCCCCATGGAGTCAGTCCGCGTCGCGAGTGGGGCATGCACATGTGCTTTCCTCCGAGCTGTAGCAGCAGTGTCACGCTTCACTTCGCGTGGATCAAGGGATCTGTGGCTTTCCCTCGAGGCTTTCCCATCAGGCTTTCCCACGAGGCATTCCCACAGGGCTGTCCCACGTGCCACCGTGGTGTGAGTGGATCCTTGGCTTGAAAGTGGAGGCAGTGCAGGGAAAACAGGTTTCCCTGGAATGGACTGAGACATCTGGGGGACTCTGGGAATTGGTGGCACGACCCTGGAGTTCCTCTCGCCTTTCCTGTGGAGAGCGCCTCCTCTTGAGATGCGACGGGAACGCCTGGAATTCTTTCCCGACCACTCAGGGAAAGGATCCCTCCACTCGAGCTAGGAGGCGGAAACGGGGCTCCTCTGGATGTGGGCGGGTCTCTCGTGCTTCCTCTCGAGTGGAGACGGGTATGTCGGAACTTCTTGAGTTGCAGCTAGGGTGTGAAGGACCCTTCGGATGTTCCAGAGGTTAGGTGTGATTAGCCTCGAGACGCGTCAGCGGAAATGGGCCTCATCTCGCCTGGAGGGGAGAACCTCCTGGATTTTCTCGAGTTGCAGCAGGTACTCTCGACTTACAACGGGGACCTCAGGGACCCGCTCTGGTGGCCTCAGGAAAGGCCAGTCCCCATGCGAGTTGCTCGGGGCCTCTCGGGTTTCCTCTCCCATCGATGCCGGGGCCTAAGACCTTGTGTGGAGTCGCTGTCGGAACCTGAGGATTGCTATCCACTGCTGACATGGATCTTGGGTTACTTCTGGAGTTTCCCCATGGGAGTCAGTCCGCGTCGCGAGTGGGGGGCATGCACATGTGGCTTTCCTCCCGAGCTGTAGCAGCAGTGTCACGCTTCACTTCGCGTGGATCAAGGGATCTGTGGCTTTCCCTCGAGGCTTTCCCATCAGGCTTTCCCACGAGGCATTCCCACAGGGCTGTCCCACGTGCCACCGTGGTGTGAGTGGATCCTTGGCTTGAAAGTGGAGGCAGTGCAGGGAAAACAGGTTTCCCTGGAATGGACTGAGACATCTGGGGGACTCTGGGATTGGTGGCACGACCCTGGAGTTCCTCTCGCCTTTCCTGTGGAGAGCGCCTCCTCTTGAGATGCGACGGGAACGCCTGGAATTCTTTCCCGACCACTCAGGGAAAGGATCCCTCCACTCGAGCTAGGAGGCGGAAACGGGGCTCCTCTGGATGTGGGCGGGTCTCTCGTGCTTCCTCTCGAGTGGAGACGGGTATGTCGGAACTTCTTGAGTTGCAGCTAGGGTGTGAAGGACCCTTCGGATGTTCCAGAGGTTAGGTGTGATTAGCCTCGAGACGCCTCAGCGGAAATGGGCCTCATCTCGCCTGGAGGGGAGAACCTCCTGGATTTTCTCGAGTTGCAGCAGGTACTCTCGACTTACAACGGGGACCTCAGGGACCCGCTCTGGTGGCCTCAGGAAAGGCCAGTCCCCATGCGAGTTGCTCGGGGCCCTCTCGGGTTTCCTCTCCCATCGATGCCGGGGCCTAAGACCTTGTGTGGAGTCGCTGTCGGAACCTGAGGATTACTATCCACTGCTGACATGGATCTTGGGTTACTTCTGGAGTTTCCCATGGGAGTCAGTCGGCGTCGCGAGTGGGGGCATGCACATGTGCTTTCCTCCCGAGCTGTAGCAGCAGTGTCACGCTTCACTTCGCGTGGATCAAGGGATCTGTGGATTTCCCTCGAGGCTTTCCCACAGTCTTTCCCACGAGGCTTTCCCACAGGGCTGTCCACGTGCCACCCAGGTGTTAGTCGATGTTCGGCTTGAAAGTCGCGGCAGTGCAGGGAAAACAGGTTTCCCTGGAATGGAGTGAGTCATCTGGGGAACTCTGTGAATGTGGCACGACCCTGGAGTTCCTCTCGCCTTTCCTGTGGAGAGCGCCTCCTCTTGAGATGCGACGGGAATGCCGGGAATTCTTTCCTGACCATGCAGGGAAAGGATCACTTCTCTCGAGATAGCAGGGGGAAACGGGGCTCCTCTGGATGTGGGCTGGACTCTCGTGCTTCCTCTCGAGTGGAGACGGGTATATCGGGGAACTTCTTGAGTTGCAGCAAGGGTGTGAAGGACCTTTGGACCTTCCAGAGGTTAATTGCGAATAGCCTCGAGACGCCTCATCGGAAATGGGCCTCATCTCGCCTGGAGGGGAGAACCTCCTGGATTTTCTCGAGTTACTGCAGGTGCTCTCGACTTACGACGGGACCTCAGGGACCCGCTTGGTGGCCTCAGGAAAGGCCAGTCCCCATGCGAGTTGCTCGGGAGCCTCTTGTGATGTCTCTCCCTCTCCAGTGCTGTCTTGGATCTTGACTGGCTCTGCACAGGAAAGGCGAGAGGACCTCCAGGGTCGTGCCACCATTGCCAGAGTGCCCCAGATGTCTCAGTTCATTCCAGGGAAACCTGTTTTCCCTGCACTGCCTCGACTTTCAAGCCGAGGATCGACTCACACCAAGGTGGCACGTGGGACAGCTCTGTGGGAAAGCCTCGTGGGAAAGCCTCGTGGGCAAGCCTCGTGGGAAAGCCACAGATCCCTTGATCCACGCGAAGGGAAGTGCGACACTGCTGCTACAGCTCAGAAGGAAAGCGCATGTGCATGCCCCCACTCGAGACGAGGACTGACTCCCCTGGGGAGAGTTCAGAAGTACCCCTAGATCCATGTCAGCACTGGAGAGGAATACTCAGGTTCCAGCACTGACTCCACACAAGGTCTTAGGCCCTGGCATCGACGGGAGAGGAATCCCGAGAGGCCCCCGAGCAACTCGCATGGGGACTGGCCTTTCCTGAGGCCACCATAGCTGGTCCCTGAGGTATCCGTCGTAAGTCCAGAGCACCTGCGCGCAACTCGAGAAAATCCAGGAGGTTCTGCCCTCCAGGCGAGATGAGGCCCATTTCCGGTGAGGCGTCTCGAGGCTAATCACATCTAACATTTGGAACTTCCAAAGGGTCCTTCACACCCTTGCTGCAACTCAAGAAGTTTCCCGACATACCCGTCTCCACTTCAGAGGAAGAACGCGAGTCCCCGTCCACAACCAGAGGAGTCCCGTTTCCGCCTCCTAGCTCGAGAGGAGGGATCCCTTCCGTGCGTGGTCTGGAAACAATTCCCGGCATTCCCGTCGAACCTCAAGAGGAGGCGCTCTCCACAGGAAAGGCGAGAGGAACTCCAGGGTCGTGCCACCATTCCCAGAGTCCCCCAGAAGTCTTAGTCCATTCCAGGGAAACCTGTTTTCCCTGCACTGCCTCGACATTCAAGCTGAGGATCGACTCACACCACGGTGGCACGTGGGACAGCCCTGTGGGAAAGCCTCGTGGGAAAGCCTCGTCGGGAAAAAAGCCTCGTGGGAAATCCTTGTGGGAAAGCCTCGAGGGAAAGCCACAGATCTCTTGATCCACGCGAAGGGAATGTGACACTGCTGCTACAGCTCGCGAAAAAAGCGCTTGTGCATGCCCCCACTCCAGACGAGGACTGACTCCTCTGGGAAGATTCCAGAAGTACCCAAGATCCATGTCAGCACAGGAGAGGAACGCTCAGGTTACGGCACCGAATCCACACAAGATTTTAGGCCCCGGCATCGACGGGAGAGGAATCCCGAGGCCCGAGCAACTCGCATGGGGACTGGCCTTTCCTGAGGCCACCAGAGCGGGTCCCTGAGGTCCCAGTCGTAAGTCGAGAGCACCTGCCGCAACTCGAGAAAATCCAGGAGGTTCTCCCCTCCAGGCGAGATGAGGCCCATTTCGGCAAAGGCGTCTCGAGGCTAATCTCACCTAATCTCTGGAACTTCCAAAGGGTCATTCACACCCTTGCTGCAACTCAAGCAGTTCCCCAACATACCCGTCTCCACTCGAGAGGAAGCACGAGAGTTCCGCCCACCTCCAGAGGAGCCTCGTTTCCGCCTCCTAACTCGAGAGGAGGGATCCTTTCCCTGCGTGGTCGGGAAAGAATTCCCGGGCGTTCCCGTCGCATCTCAAGAGAAGGCGCTCTGCACAGGAAATGCGAGAGGACCTCCAGGGTCGTGCCACAATTCCCAGAGTGCCCCCAGATGTCTCAGTCCATTCCAGGGAAACCTGTTTTCCCTGCACTTCCTCGACTTTCAAGCCGAGGATCGACTCACACCAAGGTGGCACGTGGGACAGCTCTGTGGGAAAGCCTCGTGGGAAAGCCTCGTGGAAAGCCTCGTGGAAAAGCCTCGAGGGAAAGCCATAAATCCCTTGATCCCGCGAAGGGAAGCGTGACACAGCTGCTAAAGCTGGGAGGAAAGCTTACGTGCATGCCCCCACTCGAGAGGAGGACTGACACCCCTGGAGAGACTCCAGAAGTACTCCAAGATTCATGTCAGCACTGGAGCGGAATCCTCAGGTTCGGGCACCGACTCCACACAAGGTCTTAGGCCCCAGCATCGACGGAGAGGAATCCCGAGAGGCCCCCGAGCAACTCGCATGGGGACTTAACTTTCCTGAGGCCACCAGAGCGGGTCGCTGAGGTCACCGTCAGTCGAGAGCACCTGCCGCTACTCGAGAAAATCCAGGATGTTCTCCCCTCTAGGCGAGATGAGGCCCATTTCCGCTGAGCCGATTCGAGGCTAATTACACCTAACCTCTGGAACTTCCAAAGGGTCCTTCACACGCTTGCTGCAACTCAAGAAGTTCCCCGACTTACCCGTCTCCACTCGAGAGGAAGCACGAGAGTCCCGCCCCACATCCAGAGTAGACCCGTTTCCGCCTCCTAGCTCGAGAGGAGGGATCCTTTTCCTGCGTGGTCGGGAAAGAATTCCCAGCGTTCCTGTCGCAAGTCAAGAGGAGGCGCTCTCCACAGGAAAGGCGAGAGGAACTCCAGGGTCGTGCCACCATTCCCAGAGTCCCCCAGATGTCTCAGTCCATTCCAGGGAAACCTGTTTTCCCTGCACTGCCTCCACTTTCAAGCCGAGGATCGACTCCCACCCGGTGGCACGTGGGACAGCCCTGTGGGAAAGCCTCGTGGGAAAGCCTCGTGGGAAAGACTCGAGGGAAAGCCACAGATCCCTTGATCCACGAAGAAGGAAGCCTGACACTGCTGCTACAGCTCGGGAAGAAAGCGCACGTGCATGCCCCACTCGAGACGAGGACCTACTCCATTGAGGAGACTCCAGAAGTACCCCAAGATCCATGTCAGCAATGGAGAGGAATCCTCAGGTTCTGACACCGACTCCACGCAAGGTCTCAGGCCCCGGCATCGATGGGAGAGGAATCCCGTGACCCCCCGAGGAACTCGCATGGGGACTGGCCTTCCTGAGGCCACCAGAGCGGGTCCCTGAGGTCCCCGTCGTAAGTCGAGAGCACCTGCCGCAACTAGAGAACATCCAGGAGGTTCTCCCCTCCAGGCGAGATGAGGCCCATTTCCCCTGAGGCGTTTGAGGCTAATCAAACCTAACCTCTGGAACTTCCAAAGGGTCCTTCAACCCTTGCTGCTACTCAAGAAGTTCCCCGACATACCCGTTTCCACTCCAGAGGAAGCACGAGAGTTCCGCCCACATACAGAGGAGCTCCGATTCCGCCTCCTAGTTCGAGAGGAGGGATCCTTTCCCTGCGTGCTCGGAAAGAATTCCCGGAGTTCCAGCCGCATCTCAAGAGGAGGCGATCTCCACCGGAAAGGCGAGAAGAACTCCAGGGTCGTGCCACCATTCCCAGAGTCCCCCAGATGTCTCAGTCCATTCCAGGGAAACCTGTTTTCCCTGCACTGATTCGACTTTCAAGCCGAGGATCGACTCACGCCACGGTGGCACGTGGGACAGCACTGTGGGAAAGCCTCTTGGGAAAGCCTCGAGGGAAAGCACAGATCCCTTGATCCACGCGAAGGGAAGCGCGACACTGCTGCTACAGCTCAGAAGGAAAGCGCATGTGCATGCCCCCACTCGAGACGAGGACTGACTCCCCTGGGTGAGTTCAGAAGTACCCCAAGATCCATGTCAGCACTGGAGAGGAATCCTCAGGTTCCAGCACTGACTCCACACAAGGTCTTAGGCCCCGGCATCGACGGAGAGGAATCCCGAGAGGCCCCGAGCAACTCGCATGGGGACTGGCCTTTCCTGAGGCCACCAGAGCGGGTCCCTGAGGTCCCCGTGGTAGGTTGAGAGCACCTGCCGCAACTCGAGCATATCCAGGAGGTTCTCTACTCCAGGCGGGATGAGTCCCCATTTCCGCTGAGGCGTCTCGAGGCTAATCACACGTTACCTCTGGAAATTCCAACGGGTCCTTCACACCCTTGCTGCAACTCAAGAAGATCCCCGACATACCCGTCTCCACTCGAGAGGAAGCACGCGAGTCCCGCCCACATCCAGAGGAGCCCCGTTTCCGCCTCTTGGCTCGAGAGGAGCAATCCTTTCCCCTGCGTGGTCGGGAAAGAATTCCGAGCCTTCCGTCGCATCTCAAGAGGAGGAGCTCTCCACAGGAAAGGCGAGAGGAACTCCAGGGTCGTGCACCATTCCCAGAGTCCCCCAGAAGTCTCAGTCCATTCAGGGAAACCTGTTTTCCCTGCACTGCCTCATTTTCAAGCCGAGGTTCGCCTCACACCACGGTGGCACGTGGGACAGCCCTG
>NW_017199622.1:0-7270 GCF_001704415.2 Capra hircus
AAGCCCCTGTGGGAAAGCTCGTGGGAAAGCCCTCGAGGGGAAGGCACAGATCCCTTGATCCACGCGAAGGGAAGCACGACACTGCAGCTACAGCTCGGGGGAAAGTGCAGGTGCATGCCCCCACACGAGACGAGGCCTGACTCCCCTGGGGAGACTCCAGAAGTACCCAAGATCAATGTCAGCACTGAGAGAGGAATCCTCAGGTTCTGGCACCGTCTTCACACAAGGTCTTAGGCCCCGGCATCGATGGGAGAGGAAAGAGAGGCCCCGAGCAACTCGCATGGGGACTGGCCTTTCCTGAGGCCACCAGAGCGGGTCCCAGGGGTCCCCGTCGTAAGTCGAGAGCACCTGCCGCAACTCGAGAAAATCCAGGAGGTTCCCCCCTCCAGTCGAGATGAGGCCCATTTCCGCTTTCGTGTCTCGAGGCTAATCACACCTAACCTCTGGAACTTCCAAAGGGTCCTTCACACCGTTGCTGCAACTCAAACAGTTCCCTGACATACCCGGCTCCATTCGAGAGGAAGCATGAGAGTCCCGCCCACATGCAGAGGAGCCCCGTTTCCGCCCCCTAGCTCGAGAGGCGGGATCCTTTCCCTGCGTGGTCGAGAAAGAATTCCTGGCGTTCCCGCGCATCTCAAGAGGAGGCGCTCTCCACAGGAAAGGCGCGAGGAACTCCAGGGTCATGCCACCATTCCAGAGTCCCCAAGATGTCTCAGTCCACTCCAGGGAAACCTGTTTTCACTGCACTGCCTCGACTTTCACGCCGAGGATCCACTCACACCATGGTGGCACGTGGGACAGCCCTGTGGAAAGCCTCGTGGGAAAAGCCTCGAGGGAAAGCCACAGATCCCTTGATCCCCGTGACGGAAGCGTGACACATCTGCTTCACTGTCCCTGAGGTCACGGTCGTAAGTCGAGGGCACCTGCCTCAACTCGAGAAAATCCAGGAGGTTCTCTGCTCCAGTCGAGATGAGGCCCATTTTCTCTGCGGCGTCTCGAGAGTAATCACACCTAAACTCTGAACTTCCAAAGGGTCCTACACACCCTTGCTACAACTCAAGAAGTTCCCCGACATACCGGTCTCCACTCCAGAGGAAGCACGAGGGTCCGGCCACTCCAGAGGAGCTCCGTTTCCGCCTCCAAACTCGAGATGAGGGATCCTTCCCTGCTTCCTCGGGAAAGAATTCCCGACGTTTCCGATGCATCTCAAGAGGAGGCGCGCTGCACAGGAAAGGCGAGAGGAACTCATGGGTAGTGCACCATTCCAAGAGTGCCCCAGATGTCTCAGTCCATTGCAGAGGATCCTGTTTTCCCTGCACTGCTTCGACTTTCACGCCGAGGATCGACTCACACCACGGTGGTACGTGGGAGAGCCCTGTGGGAAAGCCTCGTGGGAAAGCCTTGAGGGAAAGCCAGATCCCTTGATCCACACGAAGGGAAGCGTGACACTGCTGCTACAGCACGGGAGGAAAGCGCACGTGCATGCCCCCCTCGAACTAGGACTGACTCCCCTGGGGAGACTCCAGAAGTACCCCAAGATGCATGTCAGCCTGGAGAGGAATCCTCAGGTTCCGGCCGACTCCACACAAGGTCTTAGGCCCTGGCATCAACGGGAGAGGAATAGCGACAGGCCTCTAGCAACTCGCATGGGGACTGGCCTTTCCTGAGGTCACCAGAGCGGGTCCATGAGGTCCCCGTCGTAAGTCGAGAGCACCTGCCGCAACTCGGTAAAATCCAGGAGGTTCTCCCCTGCAGGCGAGATGAGGCCCTTTTCCCTGAGGTGTCTGGAGGCTAATCACACGTGACCTCTGGAACTTCCAAAGAGTCTTTCACAGTCATGCTGCAACTCAAGAAGTTCCCTGGCATACCCGTCTCCACTCAAGAGGAAGCACGAGGGTCCCGGCCACATCCAGAGGAGCTCCGTTTCCGGCTAGTAGCTCGAGAGGAGGGATCCTTTCCCTGCTTGGTCGGGAAAGAAATTCCCGGCATTCCCATCGCATCTCAAGAGGAGGCGCTCTCGAAAGGAAAGGGGAGAGGAACTGCAGGGTCGGCACCATTCCAAGACGCCCAGATGTCTCAGTCCATTCCACAGGAACCTGTTTTCCCTGCACTGCCTCGGCTTTCATGCCGAGGATCGACTCACACCACCGTGACACGTGGGACAGCCCTGTGGGAAAGCCTCGTGGGAAAGACTCGAGGGAAAGCCACAGATCCCTTGGTCCACGCAAGGGGAAGCGTGACACTGCTGCTACAGCATGGGAGGAAAGGGCACGCTCATGCCCCACTCGAGACGAGGCCTGACTCCCTTGTGGAGACTCCAGAAGTACCCCAAAATCCATGTCAGCACTGGAGAGGAATCCTCAGCTCCCGGCCCCGACTCCACACAAGGTCTTAGGCCCCGGCATCGACGGGAGAGGAATCACAAGAGGCCCTAGCAACACGCATGATGACTGGCATTTCCTGCGCCGCCAGAGCGGGTCCCTGAAGTCCCCATGGTAACTCGAGAGCACCTGTTGAAACTTGGGAATAGGAGCCTCTCCTTTCCAGGCGACATGAGGCCCATTTCTGCTGAGGCATCTCGAGACTAACCACACCTAACCTCTGGAACTTCCAAAGGGTCCTTCACACCCTTGCTGCAACTCAAGAAGTTCCCGACATACCCGTTCCTCTTCACGTTCTGCCATAATGGTGGTGTCATCTGCATATCTAAGTTTATTGATATTTCTACGGCAATCTTCATTCCAGCTCATGTATCTTCCATCCCAGCATGTTTCATGATGTACTCTGCATATAAGTTAAATAAACAGGGTGACAATATACAGCCTTGACATACTCCTTTTCCTTTTTGGAACCAGTCTGTTGTTCCATGTCCTGCTCTAACTGTTGCTTCCTGACCTTCATCCAGATTTCTCAAGAGGCAGGTTAGGTGGTCTGGTATTCCCATCTCTTTCAGAATTGTGGCTAAAACAACAGTATAAGGACCTTTCCGATGTCAGGCCAAGGAATTGTGTTTCCAGTCATTGAGCCACACCTGATCACTGAGCACAAATTCATGAATCTGTTCCTCAAGGGGAATGAGATTCTTTTTTATACAAACTTAGTTACCTGATTTATTACCTTACCTAATTGTTCCATCTGCTGTGAAATCCCACCCCTTACTTGTGGCAAATCTGCTAACACCTGCCTCACTGTGGGAGGGGGTCTCCATAGAAAATTTCATAAGGACAACAACTGTGGGAACGTGCGGTTACCCGTAATATGAGTAAGTCTGCCGGAAGCAAGCCATCCATGTACAGTCAGTCTCTATGATCCATTTTGAAAGTGTCTCTTCAAGAGTTTGGTTGTTTCTTTCCACCATTCCAGAACACTGGGGCCTATATGCTGTATGTAATTTCCACTGATATTTAGAGCTTCACATACCTGTTAATTAACGCGGCTACAAAGACAGGGCCATTGTCGGATTCTATACTGGTTGGAAACCCAAGTCTGGGAATTATTTCTCAAATCAGCGAGCTACTTCATTTTCTTTTTCAGATCAGGTAGGGAAGGCCTCTGCCCAACCGGAGAAGGTACCTACTATTCTAGTAAGTCATGATAACAGGTGACTGCCTTTGCTTCCCGAAGGACACTCGCTTTCCCTGCATCCTGAGAACTCCACGTCTCAGCCAGTTGGAAAAGCGCTTCTTGGAGGTCATTATTCAGGGGCAATTCCCCTGGAGCCCGGGGCCATAGGGAGCGGCTCCACACTCCCAGGGAAGGCAGAGCCACAGCCACACATCTGTCCCATCCCCTTTGCTCTGTAGGAGAGCTCTAGTGAGCCTAGGTCTGTCAGGAAAATTCTTGGCTCCTATGGGGACACATTCTATGTGTGAAACTGCATCCAGGACCT
Organism: Capra hircus; assembly: GCF_001704415.2. NCBI lineage: Eukaryota > Metazoa > Chordata > Mammalia > Artiodactyla > Bovidae > Capra > Capra hircus. Next base: position 3,890 of record NW_017199622.1, read on the forward strand.
AGGGGCCACAGGGCGCCTGTTTCTCTCGGGGCGGAGGGGTGGGGGCCTGAGCAGTGCGGCCCAGCAACAGCTTCCACATCCATCCAATTGCTCTTTTCTTACCTCTGATAGAACTAGCTTTGTTCCAGCCTTTGGCAATTTGGAGCAAGCGGGCCCCACTTCCTCCCAAGGAGGCATGGGACCTACTTTGAGTGGAAAGGCCCCTCACGGAGCTGAACCCAGGAAGGCACCCAGTCATGTCTGACACATTCCTGCATCCTGCTTCTTCATGAGCAATACCGCTATAAGCTAGAAATGTCTTTCCAAGGCTCAGAAAGGACAGGGGAGATGCATGGTGCTGCCTCTGGAATTTCGGTCCTCTGAGCAGACCTGGAGGTCTCCCTTGAAGGAGCTAACCAGTTTCTTCCAAATACAGGCTTGCAAACACACACTGGGTGGCTGCCTCTTCTTCCCTGAAGGACGATCACTTTCCCCCGATCCTGTGAACTCTGCATCCCAGCCTGCTGGAAAAGCGCTTCTTGGAGGTCATTTTTCAGGGACAATTTTCCCTGGAGCCCGGGGCCGTAGGGAGGGCCCCATGCTCGCTGGGAAAGGCAGAGTCACATCCACAGTCTGTTCTACCCCTTTTGCCCTGTGGGAGAGCTCTAGTGAGCCTAGGTCTGTCAGGAAAATTCTTGCTCCTATGGGGACACACCCTGTGTGTTAACCTGCATATCGGACCTAGGGGCCACAGGGCGCCTGTTCCTCTCGGGGGGGACCCTGAAGTGGTGCGGCCCAGCAACAGCCTGAACATCCATCCATTGCTATTTTCTTCCTTCTGATAGAGCTAGCTTTGCTTCTCGCTTTGGCATTTCGGAAGCCAGGGGGAGCCCCACCGCTGTTGTCCTGGGGTCTATTGGAGGTACCGGGTCTTTTTGGACCCCCAGCATGGCACCCGACCCCTCAGACACACTCCCGCAGCCTCCTTCCCCATGGGCAGGACTGTTCTGACCTAGGAATGTGTTCCCAAGGCTCAGAAAATGCAGGGAGACACATGGCCTGACTCTGGAACTGAGGCCGTTGGAGCAGGCCTGGAGGTCTGACGTCTGAGACGCCAAACACTTGCTGCAAGATACAGGTGTGAAAACACACTCTCTGGGGCTGCCTTTCCTTCCTCCAAGGAAGAGAGCTTTTCCAGTCTCCTCCGTGCTGAGTCATACAAGGCTGCAAAGGTCTGGCTTCGAGGGCATTTCTCAGCGGCAATGGCCCCTGAGGCCCTGCACCCAGGGAGGGATCCTACCCTCCCAGGGGAAGTCAAAGCAACCTCCAAACAGCTGTTCTCTCATGTTTCCTCTGCAGGAGGGAGCTAGTGAGCCCAGGTCTGTCTGGAACGTTCTTGGATCCTGCGGGGAAATCATCCTGGGAGCCCACCTGGATACCAGTCGTAGGGGCTAAAATTCGCATTTTCCTTCCTTGGAGCCCTAACGCAGTACAGCCTAGCAACTGCTTGAAAATCCATCCTGTTGCTGTTTTCTTCCCTCTGACAGAGCGAGCTTTGCTCCCCATTTGGGATTTCAGAAGCAAGGTGGTGGCCTGCAACTCCTTGCCTGGGGTCCATTGGAGGTGCAAGGTGCCCTCGACCAGGTGACCCCAGCATGACACCTGGCCCCCTCAGACACACTCCCGCAGCAGTCCCCATGGGCAGGACTGCTCTCACCTAGGAATGTGTTTGCAAGGCCAGGAAACTGCAGGGAGACACAAGGCCCTGATTCTGGAATTGAGTCTGTTGGAACAGGCCTGCAGGTCTTCTGTCTAACAAGCCAAACACTTGCTGCAAGATACAGGCCTGAAAACACACTCTTGGGCTGCCTTTCCTTCCTCCAAGGAAGAGAGTTTTCTCAGCCTCCTGTGGGCTGAGAGTCACACAGGGCTGAAAAGCACTTGCTGGGAGATTCTTTTTCATTGGCCATGGCCCCTGAGGCCCTGTGCTCAGGGAGGGCTCCCTCCCTCCCAGGGAAAGTCAAAGGAAGCTCCAAACGGCTGTTCAATCATGTTTCTGAGAGAGTCATTGCCAAGGCAGGTTTCTAAGAAGTTCAAGGGTCCCCAAGGAGAGAGGGGTCTAGAATTCTCAAGGAGGAAGAAAGGACAAACTGTTTTTCCCTCTACATTCCTTAGGATTATATAACAATCATGCATCCTTCTTGAGGACGGTCTCTGGAAAAAACCTTCTGGCTAATCCTGTTATCTTAAAATGTCAATTATGGGAGTAGGTCTAGTGAGTCTTTACAACCTCCAGACATTCTTTTGTTCGTTGTCATAACTTATTGGAGAGTATATAACTCCATTACTAACACTAGCAAGGGGGTACGCTTTCTGCCCCTTGTGATGTCTCTGTCAGAAGCTTTCTCTATCTCCTTTATCCTTTAATAAAACTCTATTGCACAAAAGCTCTGAGCAATCAAGCCTCGTCTTGGGCCCTGGATTGAATTCTTCTCCTCCATAAGCCAAGAATCCCAGCATCTTTTCGTGGTTCAGCAACAATATTTCATTTCCTCTGCAGGAGAGAGCTAGTGAGCTTAGGTCTGTCTGGAACATTCTTGGATCCTGTGGGGAAAATATCCTGTGCACACATCTGGATACTGGGCCTAGAGGCCAAAATTCGCATTTCTTTCCCGGGGAGCCCTAACGTGGTGTGACTTAGCAACTGCTTGAAAATCCATCCCATTGCTGTTTTCCTCCTTCTGACAGAGCTAGCTTTGTTCCCTGCTTTGGGATATCTCAACCGAAGGGCCGGTCCATAGCTACTCGCCTGGGCCCATTGGATGTGCAAGGTGCCCTCGACTAGGTGACCCTAGCATGGCACTCAGCCCGCTCAGACACACTCCCGAGGCTTCTTTCTCATGGGAAGCACTGCTCCAACCTAGGAATGTGTCTGCAATGCTTGGAAAGTGCAGTGAGACACACAGCCCTGACTCTGCAATTGAGGCCCTCAGAGCAAGCCTGCAGCTCTGATGTCTGAGAAGCAAAACACTTGCTGCAAAGAGAGGCCTGAAAACACACTCTCTGTGGATGACTTTCCTTCCTCTAAGGAAGATAGTTTTCCCAGTCTCCTGCTTCCTGAATGTCACACAGCTGGAATGCGCTTGCTTGGAGGTCGTGATTCAGTGGCAATGACCCCTGAGGCCTTTGCCCAGGAGGGCTCCCACACTCACAGGCAAATCAAAGCCAACTTCCAAGTGAGTCAGCTCTTCACATCAAGTGGCCAAAGTATTGGAGTTTCAGGTTCAGTATTAGTCCTTCCAATGTATATTCAGACCTGATTTCCTTTAGGATGGAGTGGTTGCCGTCTCCTTGTAGTCTAAGCGACCTACAAGCTTCTTCAACACCACAGTTCAAAAGCAT
>NW_017199623.1:0-7270 GCF_001704415.2 Capra hircus
AATTCCGCCTATGGCAAAGGTCATGAGGAAGGAGGCTTGGCATGCGCAAAGGCGTGATCAAGCCTCAGGTAACCCCCTGTTCCCGAGCATCGAACCCCAAAACCAGAGTCTGTTTTATGCTCTCACCTACACTTCTGACTTTACGGGGGCTCTCCCCCATAACTGTTTCTCTCGGAGAAGAAGTAAACGTGCAGCTTCAAGGCAATAAATATTCTTGGGCATGACAAGAGTGTTTCAGCTTGCCGACTCCTCTGAAGGTTATCTAGCCCACCTTTATAGGTTTGTCCGGCCACATGTGATTGTTTACAGCCTCCCAACCTGAGAGGCATGAGATGTTTTAGACTTACTAAAGGCAAATTATTTTGGGGAGTTAGAAATTATTAGTATAGTTGGTTAGGAATTATATTGGTGAAGGGTTCTTCATTTGTTGTGTCAAAAATTGCTGCTAATTCCCTGCTCTGGGTGGGACAAGGATATTTTAGGTCAAACCTCTCTGCTGACAGACCAGCTTGTGTGACAGGATTATCCATACTGCTGCCACTAGGCACAAGATTGTTTACTGCCTCTCAACTGTAAACAGCACAGAGAGTTTTGGAGTATTTTGAGAGTCTTAATTAGCATAGGACTTTTTCTTCTTGTTGAGTCAATGATTGCCACCAGGCCTCCATATCCTTAGGCACTTGGGAATATATTAATCAATGTATTTGGAATATAGCAAAGGAAATATAGCAGTTTTTGATGTTAGCAATACTAGACTTTTTGAGTTAATGGATTTTCACTTTTGTAATAGATCACTGTACTTTGTTATATATCACTGTGTCCTTTCTATGTAAGAATGTAACTTTATCATATCTTAAGACTAAATAGATCTTAAGGGGAGAATTGATGAAAGGATTTTCATTTGTTAGGCTGATGTTTGCTGATAAATCTCCATGTTCCCTACCCTTATAATGAATATAACTAGTATATAGGAGAAATAAGTATTAACCTTTAAGCATATAGGAGAAATAAGAATTCACCTTTAAGACTAATCATGTTAACCTTGGGTTAAATAAATTCCTTTCTTGATTGTAACTCACTACACCCTCACCCTATAGGAATGTAACTTTATTTGGAGGGTGGTGCCTGGTTTAAGAAAAAAACACCCTTGGAAGAAATAAGTTTATTTGGTTATCAGAAAGAAAGGATCATAAAATGTCAGCAGGTCTCATTCATGGCCAGAAGATGATGTAAGATCCCTAAGACCTTTTTTTTATACATTTATGTGAAGCACCTGATTTTGATAAAGGTCAGGATGCCGACTCCTGCGTGACTCTGTATTCATCCCTATGTGTAACAAGAGGTATACAAGCAAAACCAAAAATAAAGAAATCAGATCAGTTTCCGGAAAGACTGATTTCCCCATGTCGCTTCTTTTTTGCTCCCGTTTTTCTGGCTGAATTCTCTACTGGAGGATGGATGCTATTCCACGTAATCCAAGTTATTCAGCCTCTTTTTCTCCAATAATCTTCCTACTACACAATCCATTTCTAATCTCTTTATATCTGGGATTAAATATGTATATTTCCAAAGACGACGACTACGTCCCCACCTTCGAATCACGCTGGATCCACCGGGGCTGGACCACGGGACTTTCCCTGCTTGGTCGGGAAAGTATTCCCGGCGTTCCCACCGCATCTCAAGAAGAGGCGCTCTCCACAGGAAAGGCGAGAGGAACTCCAGGGTCGTGCCACAATTCCAAGAGTCCCCCAGATGTCTCAGTCCATTCCAGAGGAACCTGTTTTCCCTGCACTGCCTTGATTTTCACGCCGAGGATCGACTGGCACCATGGTGGCACGTGGGACAGCGATGTGGGAAAGCCTCGTGGGAAAGCCTCGAGGGAAAGCCCCGTGAGAAATACCTCGAGGGAAAGACATAGATCTCTTGATCCACGCGACGGGCAGCGTGACACTGCTACTGCAGCTCAGGAGGTAAGCGTTCTTGCATGATCCCGCTGAGAAGAGGACTGACACCCCTGGGGAGACTCAAGAAGTACCCCAAGAACCATGTCACCACGGGAGAGGAATCCTCAGGTACCGGCCTCGACTTCACACAAGGTCTTAGGCCCCACCATCGACGGGAGAGGAATCCTGAGAGGCCCCGTAGCCACTCGGATGGGAACTGGCCTTTCCTGACGCCACCAGAGCGGGTCCCTGAGGTCCCAGCGTACGTTGAGAACACCTGCCACAATTCGAGAAAATCCAGGAGGTTCTCCCCTCCAGGCAAGATGAGGCCAATTTCCGCTGAGGCACTCGAGGCTAATCACACCTAAACTCTGGAAATTCCAAAGGTTCCTTCACAACCTTGCTGAAACTCAAGAAGTTCCCCGACATACCGTCTCCACTCCAGAGGAAGCACGAGGGTCCGCCCACATCCAGAGGAGCCCCGTTTCTGCCTCGGACCTCGAGATGACGGATCCTTTCCCTGCTTGGTCGGGAAAGAATTCCCGGCGTTCCCGTCCCATCTCAAGAGGAGGCGCTCTCCACAGGAAAGGCGAGCGGAACTCCAGGGTCGTACCACCATTCCAAGAGTCCCCCAGATGTCACAGTCCATTCCAGAGGAACCTGTTTTCCCTGCACTGCCTCGACTTTCAAGCCGAGGATCGACTCACACCATGGTGGCAGGTGGGACAGCCCTGTGGGAAAGACTCTTGGGAAAGCCTTGAAGGAAAGACTTGAGTGAAAGCTACAGATCCCTTGACCACGCGTTAGGAAGCGTGACACTGCTGCTACAGCTCGGGAGGAAAGCGCACGTGCATGCCCACACTCGAGACGAGGACTGACTTCCCTGGGGAGACTCTAGAAGTACCCCAAGAACCATGTCAGCACTGGAGAGGAATCCTCAGGATCCGGCCTCGACTCCACACAAGGTCTTAGGCCCCGGCATCGACCCAAGAGGAATCCCGAGAGTCCCCCTGGCAACTTGCATGGGGACTGGCCTTTCCTGAGGCCACGAGACAGGTTCCCTGAGGTCCCCGTCGTAATTCGAGAGCACCTGCCGTAACTCGAGAAAATCCAGGAGGTTCTCCCCTACAGGCAAAATGAGGCCTATTTCCACTGACGCATCTAGAGGCTAAGCACACCTAACCTCTGGAACTTCCAATGGTTCCTTCACACACTTGCTGCAACTCAAGAGCTTTCCCGACATACCCGTCTACACTCAAAGGAAGCACGAGGGTCCCGCCCACATCCAGAGAAGCCCCGATCCCCCCTCGAGGCTCCAAAGGAGAGATCTTTTAACTGCTTGCATTTCCCGAGTCAAAGACCTTGTGTTGAGTTGGGACCGGAAACTGCGGATTCCTCTCCAGTGCTGATGTGGATTTTTGGGTACTTCTGGACTCTCCCCAGGGGAGTCAGTCCTCGTCTCGAGTGGGAAATGCACGTGGGCTTTCCTCCCTAACGGTGGCAGCAGTGTCATGCTACCCGACGGGTGGATCAAGGGATGTGTGGCTTTCCCTGTAGGATTTCCATGAGGCTTTCCCACGAGGCTAACACACAGGGCTGTCCCACGTGCCACCGTGGTGTGAGTCGATCCTCCGTGACAGTCAAGGCAGTGCAGGTAAAAGAGTTTCCTTTGGAATGGACTCAGTCCTCTGGGGACTCTTGGAATGGTGGCACGACCCTGGAGTTCCTCTCGCCTTTCCTGTTTCCTCTTGGATGCGACGGGAATGCCAGGAATTCTTTAAGGATCCCTCATCTCGAGCTACAAAATGTGCACCTCGGGGAGTTGCAGCCCCCCCCTCGAAGCGGGCCCTCCAGGAAACTGGATCAAAAGGACTCTGCCTCCAACAAAGTCTCCCCAGGGGAGTCAGTCCTCGTCTCGAGTGGGGATGCACGTGGCTTTTGTGGAAGCAGTGTCAAGTGGATCAAGGGATCTGTGGCTTTCCCTGAGGAGGCTTTCCCACGAACGAACACAGGGCTGTCCCACGTGCCACGTGGTGTGAGTCGATCCTCCGTGACAGTCAAGGCAGTGGGAAAAAGGTTCCTTGAATGGACTCTCTGGGGACTCTTGGAATGGTGGCACGACCCTGGAGTTCCTCTCGCCTTTCCTGTGGAGAGCGCTTCCTCTTGGATGCGACGGGAATGCCAGGAATTCTTTCCCGACCACGCAGGGAAAGGATCCCTCATCTCGAGCTACAAGGAAAAGGGCCTTCTCTGGATGTGCAAGGGACGCTCGCGCTTCCTCTCGAGTGGACAAGGGTATGTCGGGGAACTTCTTGAGTTGCAGCAAGGGTGTGAAGGACCCTATGGAAGTTCCAAAGGTTAGATGTGATTAGCCTCGAGTCGCCTCAGCGGAAATGGGCCTCATCTAGCCTGGAGGGGAGAATCTCCAGGATTTTCTCGAGTTGCGGTAGGTGCTCTCGATTTACGACGGGGACCACAGGGACCCTATCTGGTGGCCTCAGGAAAGGCCACTCTCCGTGCGAGTTGCTTATTGGCCTCTCAGGATTCCTCTCCCTTCAATGCTGGGGCCTAAGACCTTTTGTGAAGTCGGGGCCGTAAACTGAGAATTATTCTCCAGTGCTGACATGGATCTTGGGTACTTCTGGAGTCTCCCCAGGGGAGTCAGTCCTCGTCTCGAGTGGGGCATGCACGTGCGCTTTCCTCCCGAGCTGTGGAAGCAGTGTAACGCTTCCCATCGCGTGGATCAAGGGATCTGTGGCTTTCCCTCGAGGCTTTCCCTCAAGGCTTTCCCACGAGGCTTTCCTACGAGGCTTTACCACAGGGCTGTCCCACGTGCCACTGTGGTTTGAGTCGATCTTCGGCGTGAAAGTCGAGGCAGTTTGGGGAAAACAGGTTCCTCTGAAATGGACTGAGACATCTGGGGGACTCTTGGAATGGTGGCCTGACCTGGAGTACCTATCCCCTTTCCTGTGGAGAGGGCCTCCTCTTGAGATGCGACGGGAACCTCGGGAATTCTTTTTCGACCAAGTAGGGAAAGGATCCCTCATCTCGAGCAAAGAGGCGGAAACGGGGCTCCTTTGGATGGGCGGGTGCCGGGAGCCAGTGTGAGGAATCCCGCCCATGACAAGGTCATGAGGAAGGAAGCTGACATACGCAAGGCGTGCTCAGACTTCAGGGACCCCTCTGGAAATTCCTAAGCATGTACCCCAGCAAAAATCTGCCGGCTTTTGTGCTCTGCTTTTCCACTCTTCTGACATTTTCTGGAAAAAGTCAATTCAGGGCTTTAGTCTTCTGCATTTGAAAGAGTGTTTCAATCCAAAAACCCTCTGATGGCTTTCTAGCCTGCCTGCAGGACTCGTACAGCTGCGCATGTGATTGTTTGAGGCCTCCTGACCGCAGGAGGCACAGGAAGCTTAAAACATCCTAGGAATGTAGGAGCTTCCGAGGAGTCAAAATCTTTAGAATAGGACTGATTAAAGGTTTCATTTTTTGGGTCAATGCTTGCTGCCAAATTTTCATATCCTTTATTTTTAGATATAGTTGGTATATAGAAAAACAAGTAGTAGACCTGGTATTAGCAACATTAGATCTTCGAGTTAAGTACCTTCTTTGTTATATCCCACTGCACCTTTGTTCTATAGAGATGTAACTTTAATGCTTTAAGGAGATGCAAATTAAAGAAAATCACTTCAGGGGAAACAAAATCAACATTCATTAAGGAAGAGAGATAAAAAGTGTTAACAAGCTTCTTGGCCAGAAGATAATGTAAATCACCTGAGACCTTTTGTATACAAAATGATGTATAGAAAGAGTCTGGGCTGCGAACGCTACATAATTCTGTGTTACCCATTGATCTCCGTGTTTTATCAAAAGTATAAAAGGCCTTCTGAACAATAAAGGACGGGGGCCAGGGGCCGGGGACCAGTTTCTCGGACCAGTTTCTCGAACTAGTCTCTCGGCCTGGTTTCTTGGGACTCTGGCCCCCCATGTCTCTCTCTCTCCTCTTCTCTCCCCTTCCCTCTCTCTGCTCTTTACTTTAACTTCAGGCTGAATCTCCATCTGGGGCGCGGAGGCTCGCCAGGTCTACTTACTTGCCCCGGCTGTTAAGACCCGCGCGAAAGGGAGCTTAAGGCGAGGCACCCTTAGATATTCAAGCGGGCGCCGGTGGCCCAGCGTAGATGGTGCAAATTCCTTGTCTGGAATTTTATTGGCCTTCCGCGTAAACCAAGCTATTCAGCCCTCTTCCTCCACTTAATCTTCTTACTACACTATAGTTTCCTAATCTAATCTTACATTAATAAATAAACAAGTCTTTCCACGCCAACGCCGTCCACCCTTCGAATTCCCTGGATCCACCGGGGCTGGACCCCGGCAAGTGGCGCCCGGAACAGGCTATTCGAAGGTAGGTTCCTCGGAGCAAAAGCTCCCCCCGAGCACTCTCTGTTGCTCCCCCCGGAGCACTCTCTGTTGCTCCCCCGGAGTGACTTAATCACTCCCCCCGGAGTACTTTCGGGTACTCCCCCAATGTTGAGTGTTCGGGACGGCTAGGACCCCACTCAGGGTGCCGCGGACCCCCCTGTAGGATAGACAGGGTGAGGAGGAGTGGGAAGTGTTCAAGGGTTTAAGAGAAACCTGGTGCTCTAGAGGTTGAAAAGAAACCTGCTATCTTAGGGTTTAAAACAAAAACCCCCTTGGCTAAGGTAAAACCTTTTTGTCAAGGCAGACTTTTCTATAACTCTTAATTTTCTGACATGGGTAACAATGACTCAAAACAATGACACCTCTTTATACAAGTAATTTTGTAACTGTTAAACAAAAAAGACAAATTAAAGATTAAAAGACTACTGTTACGAGAGCAATGTCCTTGGTTTCCAAAAAAGGGATTTAGATACTTGGGTGAAGCTAACAAAACAGCTAAAAACTTACTTACTATACTTTGCATGGGCCTGTAAATGCTTTTGCTCTGTAAAATATGATTACAAATGTTCTGGACCCCTGTCATGAGGCTGTTAGATAGCCTATGGGAGAGGCTATAGCGGTAAATGGTAGTGGGTCTCCACCTTCTATGCAGATCGTATTTTCTGCCATTGGCAAACAAAAGGAGAGAGACTACTCTTCCTCCCGAGGAAGGAGGGTGCTTACAGGACGCAGCGGCCGAGCGCCCTGGAGAGCCCCCTCCCCCTCTACACAAACCAAACCTTTAAAAAAGTTATCTTATTTAAGGCGACCACTGCAACCTCTGCTTGCGCCTCCCCAGGGCTTAAGAACTCCCCACTTTATATCCAAAGCCTCCCAGAACATTGCTTAAGTTTGAAAACGATAGTGAC
>NW_017199624.1:0-7270 GCF_001704415.2 Capra hircus
CGTCGATGCAGGCCTAAGACATTGTGTGGAGATGGTGCCGGACCTCCCTCCTCTCCAGTGCTGACAAGGATCTTGAGGGACTTCTGGAGTCTCCCAGGGAAGTCAGTCCTCGTCTCCAGTGGTGGCATGCACGTGCGCTTTCCTCCGGAGCTGTAGCAGCAGTGTCACGCTTCCCTTGGTGTGGATCAAGGGATCTGTGGCTTTCCTCGAGGATTTCCCACGAGGTTTTCCCACGAGGCTTTCCCACAGGGCTGTCCCACGTGCCACCGTGGTGTGAGTCGATCCTCGGCTTGAAAGTCGAGGCAGTGCAGGGAAAACAGGTTTCCCTGGAATGGACTGAGATATCTGGGGGACTCTGGGAATGGTGGCACGACCCTGGAGTTCCTCTCGCCTTTCCTGTGGAGAGCGCCTCCTCTGGAGATGCGACGGGAACCCCAGGAATTCTTTCCCGACACACAGTGAAAGGATCCCTCGTCTCGAGCTATGAGGGAGAAAAGGGGCTCCTCTGGATGTGGGCGGGACTCTCGTGCTTCCTCTCGAGTGGAGACGGGTATGTCGGGGAACTTCTTGAGTTGCAGCAAGGGTGTGAAGGACCCTTTGGAAGTTCCAGAGGTTAGGTGTGATTAGCTTCGAGACGCCTCAGCGGAAATGGGCCTCATCTCGCCTGGAGGGGAGAACCTCCTGGATTTTACCGAGTTGTGGTAGGTGCTCTCGAGTTACAACGGGGACCTCAGGGACTCGCTCTGGTGGCCTCAGGAAAGGCCAGTCCCCATGCGAGTTACCATGGGGCCTATAGGGATTCCTCTCCCATCGATGCCGGTGCCTAAGACCATGTGTGGAGTCGGGGCCAGACCCTGAGGATGCCTCTCCAGTGCTGACATGAATCTTTCCATACTTCTGGAGTCTCACCAGGGGAGTCAGTCCTCATCTCGTGTGGGGGCATGCACCTGCGATTTCCTCACAAGCTGTAGCAGCAGTGTCACGCGTGCCGACATGTGGTTCAAGGGATCAGTCGCTTTGCATCAAGGCTTTCCCATGAGGCTTTCGAACAGGGCTGTCCCACATGTCACGGTGGTGTGAGTCTATCTCGGCGTGAACGTCGAGGCAGTGAAGGGAAAGCAGGTTCTTCTGGAATGGACGGAGACATCTGGGGGACTCTTGGAATGCTGGCAAGGCCCTGGAGTTCCTCTCGCCTTTCCTGTGGAGAGTGCCTCCTCTTGAGATGCGACGGGAAGCCCGGGAATTCTTTCCCGACGATGAAGGGAAAGGATCCCTCTTCTCGAGCTACGAGGCGGAAACGGGGCTCCGCTGGATGTGGGTGGGACCCTCGTCCTTCCTCTCGAGTGGAGATGGGTATGTCGGAGAACTTCTTGACTTGCAGCAAGGGTGTGAAGGACCCTTTCGAAGTTCCAGAGGTTAGTTGTGGTTAGCCTCGAGACGCCTCAGCGGAAATGGGCCTCATCTCGCCTGGAGGGAGAACCTCCTGGATTTTCTCGAGTTGCAGCTTCCTCTCGAAGTAGGCCCCATGTCCCCTTGGGGAGGGTGTCATGCCTCTTTTCTCCTCACTGCCAAAGGGTGGAGCCAAGCTCGCTCTGTCAGAGGTACAAAAACAGCAATTGAATGGATTTTCAAGCTCTTGCTAGGCTGCACCCTTTCAGGGCCCACTTTACTGAAACAGGTGCTCTGTGGCCCCTGGTTGGGTATGCAGCTTCACAAACAGGGTGAGATCCTGTCCAAGCCAAGAATTTTCCTGAAAGACCTAGGCTCACTAGAGCTCTCCTCCGGAGCAAAGGGGATAGAGGAGATGTATGGAGGAGTCTTTGCCTTTCCCTGTGAGTGTGGGGCTACTCCCTACGGCCCCAGGCTCAGAGATAACTGCCTCTAAGAAAGGAATGGCAAGAAGCGCTATTCTTGGAGGTTGGGACAGGGAGTTCGCAGCATGTGGGGAAAGAAAGACTTCTTCGGGGAAGAAGAGGCAACCACCGGGGTGTGTTTGCAAGCCTCTATTTGGAAGGAACAGGTTTGCTTATACAGCTCAAGACCTCCAGATCTGCTCAGAGGACTGAAGTTCCAGAGACAGGGCCATGTATCTTCCCTTCCCTTTGAGATCCTTGCAAAGACATTCCTAGCAGATCGTGGGAGTGCCCATGAAGAAGCAAGCAGCGGGAGTGTGCTTGACATCACTGGCTGCCTACCTGGGCTCAGCTCCTCAAGGGGCCTTTCTCTCCTGGTAGGCCCTATGTCCCCTTTGGGAGAGGGTGGTACCCTCTTCCCTCCACACTGCCAAAGGGTGGAGGTGGAGCAAACTCGTTCTCTCTGAGGTAAAAAAAAAAAGACAAATTGGATGGATTTTTAAGCTCTTGCTATGCTGCACCCCTCCAGGACCCACTCGAGCAAAACAGGTGCCCTGTGGCCCTAGGTCAGGTATGCAGGTTCACACACCGGGTGTGATCCTGTCAAAGCCAAGAATTTTCCTGACAGACCTAGGCTCACTAGAGCTCTCCTCCAGAGGAAAGGAGACAAAAAAGACGTGTGTGTGGAGGTGGCTCTGCCTTTCCAGGTCCCAATCTCAGGGATAACTGCCCCTAAGAAAGGAACTGCTGCTGCTGCTGCTGTTAAGTTGCTTCAGTCGTGTTCAACTCTGTGCGACGCCATAGACGGTAGCCCACTAGGCTCCCCCGTCCCTGGGATTCTCCAGGCAAGAACAGTAAGTGGGTTGCCATTGCCTTCTCCAATGCATGAAAGTGAAAATGAAAGTGCAGTCGCTCAGTCGTGTCTGACCCTCAGCGACCCCACGGACTGCAGCCTACCAGGCTTCTCCGTCCATAGGATTTTCTGAAAGGAACTGCAAGAAGCGCTTTTCCAGGAGGCTGGGAAAGGGAGTTCGCAGGATGTGGGGAAAGAGAGCCTCCTTCGGGGAAGAATAGGCGGCCACTTGTTTTGTGTTGCAAACTCTATTTGGAAGGAACAGGTTAGCTTATACAAAGGGAGACCTCCAGATCTGCTCAGAGGACCGAAGTTGCAGAGGCAGGTCGGTGTATTTTCCCTTCACTTTGCGATCCTTGCAAAGACATTCCTTGCTGATAGATGATTCAGCAAGGGCCTTTGAGACTGTTGTTTTCTTTCCTAGGTTCAAAGATTCCTTCAGTTCCTAATATAGATATCCTAGAAATTATGTGACATCCGTGAAAATCTGATATGTCCTGGTCAAATGCTGTCAGTTATAATTCCAGTTATCATATTAAAGCATTTCAAGTCGCAGCAGTGACCAGATTACATTGTCAATTTCTATTTAATCAGGTTTTAACCATGTCTCTATGGTTTCACACTGATGCCTTTGCAGAAATACTGCTACTTCAAGATATATGGAATATACTTTTTTTAAGCTTACCGATAATTTGTTTGTTTGTTTGTTTGTCTTCTGGTAAGCTGGTACCAGATGGAATTTAGTCTCCTCTCTAGGTTAAGAGAACAAAGTTTTTTAGAATGCAATTTTTGATAACAGACTATGAGTTTCTTTACCTTTCATTGATTTATAATTGTTTTCATCATCTGTTTTTTACTTCGGTAAAGTAAATAAGCCTTATTTAAGATTTTGGTACATGTAGGATGGACTAAGCTTTCCCCACTCTTGCAAGTTCCTTAACCCTTCAGATTCTTCTTGTGGGACCAAGATCTCACTTTCCTCCAGAGGGACAATCCAAGCTTTTTATTAGTTGATCTGCCCTGACATCAGAGTCCATTTGAGCATGAGTTGGCCTATAATTTAGGCATGAAACTATGACTACATAAAGAAAAGGTGACTTTATGATTCAGGGATGGCCATGATATGCCTTGCACTTCAGAGAAAATGGGTTAAAATGATTTTTTTTTCTTCAAAACTGCACAGCCAGTTCTTTCAGCATATGCAATTGAAAACACCTAGTCATTAGGTCAGTTTTCATTCCAATCCCAAAGAAAGGCAATGACAAAGAATATTCAAGCTGCTGCACATTGCACTCATCTCACACACTAGTAAAGTAATGCTCAAAATTCTCCAAGTTCACATGAACTGTGAACTTCCAAATGTTCAAGAGGGATTTAAAAAAATGCAGAGAAACCAGAGATCAAACTGCCAACATCCACTGGATCATTGAAAAAGCAAGAGAGTTCCAGAAAAAAGACATCTATTTCTGCTTTATTGACTATGCCAAAGCCTTTGACTGTGTGGATCACAATAAACTGGGAAAAATTCTGAAAGAGATGGGAATACCAGACCACCTGACCTGTCTCTTGAGAAACCTGTATGCAGGTCAGGAAGAAACAGTTCGAACTGGACATGGAACAACAGACTGGTTCTAAATAGGAAAGGAATATGTCAAGGCTGTATATTGTCAGCCTGCTTATTTAACTTATATGCAGAGTACATCATGAGAAACACTGGCTGGAGGAAGCACACGCTGGAATCCAGATTGCTGGGAGAAATATCAAGAATCTCAGATATGCAGACGACACCACCCTTATGGCAGAAAGTGTATAAGAACTAAAGAGTCTCCTGATGAAAGTGAAAGAGGAGAGTGAAAAAAGTTAGCTTAAAGCTCAGCATTCAGAAAACTAAAATCATTGCATCCAGTCTCATCACTTCATGGCAAATAGATGGGAAAACATTGGAAACAGCAGCAGACTATTTTGGGGGGCTTGGAAATCACTGCAGGTGATGGCTGCCTCCATGAACTTAAAACATATTTATGACTTGGAAGAAAAGTGATGACCAAACTAGACAGCATATTAAAAAGCCGAGACGTTGCTTTGCCAACAAAGATCCATCCAGTCAAGGCTATGGTTTTTCCATATGTCATGGATGGATATGAAAGATGTACTATAAAGAAAGTGACAGCTGAAAATTGGATGCTTTTGAACTGTGGTGTTGGAGAAGATGCTTGTAGGTCGCTTAGATTACAAGGAGACGCAACCACTCCATCCTAAAGGAAATCAGGTCTGAATATACATTGGAAGGACTAATACTGAACCTGAAACTCCAATACTGTGGCCATTTGATGTGAAGAGCTGACTCACTTGGAAGTTGCTTTGATTTGCCTGTGAGTGTGGGAGCCCTCCTGGGCAAAGGGCCTCAGGGGTCATTGCCACTGAATCACGACCTCCAAGCAAGCGCATTCCAGCTGTGTGACATTCAGGAAGCAGGAGACTGGGAAAACTATCTTCCTTAGAGGAAGGAAAGTCATCCACAGAGAGTGTGTTTTCAGGCCCTCTCTTTGCAGCAAGTGTTTTGCTTCTCAGACATCAGAGCTGCAGGCTTGCTCTGAGGGCCTCAATTGCAGAGTCAGGGCTGTGTGTCTCACTGCACTTTCCAAGCATTGCAGACACATTCCTAGGTTGGAGCAGTGCTTCCCATGAGAAAGAAGCCTCGGGAGTGTGTCTGAGCGGGCTGAGTGCCATGCTAGGGTCACCTAGTCGAGGGCACCTTGCACATCCAATGGGCCCCAGGCGAGTAGCTATGGACCGGCCCTTCGGTTGAGACATCCCAAAGCAGGGAACAAAGCTAGCTCTGTCAGAAGGAGGAAAACAGCAATGGGATGGATTTTCAAGCAGTTGCTAAGTCACACCACGTTAGGGCTCCCCGGGAAAGAAATGCAAATTTTGGCCTCTAGGCCCAGTATCCAGATGTGTGCACAGGATATTTTCCCCCAGGATCCAAGAATGTTCCAGACAGACCTAAGCTCACTAGCTCTCTCCTGCAGAGGAAATGAAAATATTGTTGCTGAACCACGAAAAGATGCTGGGATTCTTGGCTTATGGAGGAGAAGAATTCAATCCAGGGCCCAAGACGAGGCTTGATTGCTCAGAGCTTTTGTGCAATAGAGTTTTATTAAAGGATAAAGGAGATAGAGAAAGCTTCTGACAGAGACATCACAAGGGCAGAAAACGTACCCCCTTGCTAGTGTTGGTAATGGAGTTATATACTCTCCAATAAGTTATGACAACGAACAAAAGAATGTCTGGAGGTTGTAAAGACTCACTAGACCTACTCCCATAATTGACATTTTAAGATAACAGGATTAGCCAGGAGGTTTTTTCCAGAGACGTCCTCAAGAAGGATGCATGATTGTTATATAATCCTAAGGAATGTAGAGGGAAAACAGTTTGTCCTTTCTTCCTCCTTGAGAATTCTAGACCCCTCTCTCCTTGGGGACCCTTGAACTTCTTAGAAAACCTGCCTTGGCAATGACTCTCTCAGAAACATGATTGAACAGCGTTTGGAGCTTCCTTTGACTTTCCCTGGGAGGGAGGGAGCCCTCCCTGAGCACAGGGCCTCAGGGGCCATGGCCAATGAAAAAGAATCTCCCAGCAAGTGCTTTTCAGCCCTGTGTGGCTCTCAGCCCACAGGAGTCTGAGAAAACTCTCTTCCTTGGAGGAAGGAAAGGCAGCCCAAGAGTGTGTTTTCAGGCCTGTATCTTGCAGCAAGTGTTTGGCTTGTTAGACAGAAGACCTGCAGGCCTGTTCCAACAGACTCAATGCCAGAATCAGGGTCTTGTGTCTCCCTGCAGTTTCCTGGCCTTGCAAACACATTCCTAGGTGAGAGCAGTCCTGCCCATGGGGAAGCAGGCTGCGGGAGTGTGTCTGAGGGGGCCAGGTGTCATGCTGGGGTCACCTGGTCGAGGGCACCTTGCACCTCCAATGGACCCAGGCAAGGAGTTGCAGGCCACCACCTTGCTTCTGAAATCCCCAAATGGGGAGCAAAGCTCGCTCTGTCAGAGGGAAGAAAACAGCAACAGGATGGATTTTCAAGCAGTTGCTAGGCTGTACTGCGTTAGGGCTCCAAGGAAGGAAAATGCGAATTTTAGCCCCTACGACTGGTATCCAGGTGGGCTCCCAGGATGATTTCCCCGCAGGATCCAAGAACGTTCCAGACAGACCTGGGCTCACTAGCTCCCTCCTGCAGAGGAAACATGAGAGAACAGCTGTTTGGAGGTTGCTTTGACTTCCCCTGGGAGGGTAGGATCCCTCCCTGGGTGCAGGGCCTCAGGGGCCATTGCCGCTGAGAAATGCCCTCTAAGCCAGACCTTTGCAGCCTTGTATGACTCAGCACGGAGGAGACTGGAAAAGCTCTCTTCCTTGGAGGAAGGAAAGGCAGCCCCAGAGAGTGTGTTTTCACACCTGTATCTTGCAGCAAGTGTTTGGCGTCTCAGACGTCAGACCTCCAGGCCTGCTCCAACGGCCCTCAGTTCCAGAGTCAGGGCCGTGTGTCTCCCTGCATTTTCTGAGCCTTGGG
>NW_017199625.1:0-7270 GCF_001704415.2 Capra hircus
GGCCG
Source organism: Capra hircus (assembly GCF_001704415.2). Lineage (NCBI taxonomy): Eukaryota > Metazoa > Chordata > Mammalia > Artiodactyla > Bovidae > Capra > Capra hircus. Next base: position 6 of record NW_017199625.1, read on the forward strand.
TAAACTGAGAATTATTCTCCAGTGCTGACATGGATCTTGGGGGTACTTCTGGAGTCTCCCCAGGGGAGTCAGTCCTCGTCTCGAGTGGGGCATGCACGTGCGCTTTCCTCCCGAGCTGTGGAAGCAGTGTAACGCTTCCCATCGCGTGGATCAAGGGATCTGTGGCTTTCCCTCGAGGCTTTCCCTCAAGGCTTTCCCACGAGGCTTTCCTACGAGGCTTTACCACAGGGCTGTCCCACGTGCCACTGTGGTTTGAGTCGATCTTCGGCGTGAAAGTCGAGGCAGTTTGGGGAAAACAGGTTCCTCTGAAATGGACTGAGACATCTGGGGACTCTTGGAATGGTGGCCTGACCTGGAGTACCTATCCCCTTTCCTGTGGAGAGGGCCTCCTCTTGAGATGCGACGGGAACCTCGGGAATTCTTTTTCGACCAAGTAGGGAAAGGATCCCTCATCTCGAGCAAAGAGGCGGAAACGGGGCTCCTTTGGATGTGGGCGGGTGCCGGGAGCCAGTGTGAGGAATCCGCCCATGACAAGGTCATGAGGAAGGAAGCTGACATACGCAAGGCGTGCTCAGACTTCAGGGACCCCTCTGGAAATTCGTAAGCATGTACCCAGCAAAAATCTGCCGGCTTTTGTGCTCTGCTTTTCCACTCTTCTGACATTTTCTGGAAAAAGTCAATTCAGGGCTTTAGTCTTCTGCATTTGAAAGAGTGTTTCAATCCAAAAACCCTCTGATGGCTTTCTAGCCTGCCTGCAGGACTCGTACAGCTGCGCATGTGATTGTTTGAGGCCTCCTGACCGCAGGAGGCACAGGAAGCTTAAAACATCCTAGGAATGTAGGAGCTTCCGAGGAGTCAAAATCTTTAGAATAGGACTGATTAAAGGTTTCATTTTTTGGGTCAATGCTTGCTGCCAAATTTCATATCCTTTATTTTAGATATAGTTGGTATATAGAAAAACAAGTAGTAGACCTGGTATTAGCAACATTAGATCTTCGAGTTAAGTACCTTCTTTGTTATATCCCACTGCACCTTTGTTCTATAGAGATGTAACTTTAATGCTTTAAGGAGATGCAAATTAAAGAAAATCACTTCAGGGGAAACAAAATCAACATTCATTAAGGAAGAGAGATAAAAAGTGTTAACAAGCTTCTTGGCCAGAAGATAATGTAAATCACCTGAGACCTTTTGTATACAAAATGATGTATAGAAAGAGTCTGGGCTGCGAACGCTACATAATTCTGTGTTACCATTGATCTCCGTGTTTTATCAAAAGTATAAAAGGCCTTCTGAACAATAAAGGACGGGGCCAGGGGCCGGGACCAGTTTCTCGGACCAGTTCTCGAACTAGTCTCTCGGCCTGGTTTCTTGGGACTGGCTCCCCCCATGTCTCTCTCTCTCCTCTTCTCTCCCCTTCCCTCTCTCTGCTCTTTACTTTAACTTCAGGCTGAATCTCCATCTGGGGCGCGGAGGCTCGCCAGGTCTACTTACTTGCCCCGGCTGTTAAGACCCGCGCGAAAGGGAGCTTAAGGCGAGGCACCCTTAGATATTCAAGCGGGCGCCGGTGGCCCAGCGTAGATGGTGCAAATTCCTTGTCTGGGAATTTTATTGGCCTTCCGCGTAAACCAAGCTATTCAGCCCTCTTCCTCCACTTAATCTTCTTACTACACTATAGTTTCCTAATCTAATCTTACATTAATAAATAAACAAGTCTTTCCACGCCAACGCCGTCCACCCTTCGAATTCCCTGGATCCACCGGGCTGGACCCGGCAAGTGGCGCCCGAACAGGCTATTCGAAGGTAGGTTCCTCGGAGCAAAAGCTCCCCCCGGAGCACTCTCTCTGTTGCTCCCCCCGGAGTGACTTAATCACTCCCCCCGGAGTACTTTCGGGTACTCCCCCAATGTTGAGTGTTCGGGACGGCTAGGACCCCACTCAGGGTGCCGCGGACCCCCTGTAGGATAGACAGGGTGAGGAGGAGTGGGAAGTGTTCAAGGGTTTAAGAGAAACCTGGTGCTCTAGAGGTTGAAAAGAAACCTGCTATCTTAGGGTTTAAAACAAAACCCCCCTTGGCTAAGGTAAAACCTTTTTGTCAAGGCAGACTTTTCTATAACTCTTAATTTTCTGACATGGTAACAATGACTCAAAACAATGACACCTCTTTATACAAGTAATTTTGTAACTGTTAAACAAAAAAGACAAATTAAAGATTAAAAGACTACTGTTACGAGAGCAATGTCCTTGGTTTCCAAAAAAGGGATTTAGATACTTGGGTGAAGCTAACAAAACAGCTAAAAACTTACTATACTTTGCATGGGCCTGTAAATGCTTTTGCTCTGTAAAATATGATTACAAATGTTCTGGACCCCTGTCATGAGGCTGTTAGATAGCCTATGGAGAGGCTATAGCGGTAAATGGTAGTGGGTCTCCACCTTCTATGCAGATCGTATTTTCTGCCATTGGCAAACAAAAGGAGAGAGACTACTCTTCCTCCCGAGGAAGGAGGGTGCTTACAGGACGCAGCGGCCGAGCGCCCTGGAGAGCCCCCTCCCCCTCTACACAAACCAAACCTTTAAAAAAGTTATCTTATTTAAGGCGACCACTGCAACCTCTGCTTGCGCCTCCCCAGGGCTTAAGAACTCCCCACTTTATATCCAAAGCCTCCCAGAACATTGCTTAAGTTTGAAAACGATAGTGACAATATTTTTGAGCAAAAGAGCTTTTTAAAACAGCTTGCTCCTTGCATAAAATCCCCTCAGGAGGGGCCTCATCCAAAAAAAAAAAAAAGGAAGAAAAACAAACAAAAAAAAATATTCGTAATAAAAAGGACTTTACAAATGCAAGGTGTTTCTCTTGAGGCCAAATAGAACATTTTTTGCCAAAATGTCCTGCTAAACAGAGATAACAAGCCGTACCAAACAACCCCAGGTAGCTCAGGCCTGGACCTCAGTTCCACCACCTTAATAATAATAACTCCTGACTCAGATTCAGTGGCTAGTCCCCTGCCTGAGGACATTGTAAGACTTGTGCTGGGGCATAGCTTGCTTTCTTTTCAAGAAATTTCGGTAGTGTCTTGTGTAGTAAATTCTGATTATACTGAAAAAATTGAAGTTTTGATCTCGCCACCTGCTAAAACTGTGCAATTAATAATAATAAAAAAAAATAGCACAGCTTTTGCTTTTACCTTATTACCAAACAGAAAAACCAGACAAAAAAAGCCCCAGAGGATCTAGATCTAGCTTTTTGGGTGCAAAAAATTGCAGCTTCTAGGCCTTTAAAAGATTTTTTAATTCAAAGATATAAAATGTCATGGCTGTTAGACAATAGACAAGATGTTTCTTACATTGCTGAGAGACTAGCGCAGCTCCTGGCCAACATATATTACTGAAAAGGAGTTGGTGGGATTAGAAAAGTGGTATGCAGGATAAAAATGCTATAGAGTAAGAGGTGAGAGAGTTTAAAACCTTGGTGAATAGTGAGCTCCCCGTTGCTGGAAGTATTCAAGCAAAGATTAAATGGTTACTTGTCATCTAAAAGGCTATAGACCAGATTTGGGTTATAAAAAGATCATTAAAAAAGCTTATAAAGATATTGTGTAACACCTCTTTTCTTCTTATATTTAGGTCTGCCAAAAGTTTTTAAAAATGATAATGTCCTTTTAAAGCTGCTGAGAGATTGTTTACTAACTTTAAATGATTTCCAAAAATTATTAGGTGATATTAATTGGATATGCCCACATTTAAAACTGACTTCTGTAGATTTAAAGCCTTTTGTTTGATTGCTAAAAAAAAAAAAAACAATCCTAATCCCAGTTCTAAAAAAAAAAGTTGACTAGTGAGACAGAGTTGGCTTTTGTTAAAGTGAATGAGGCTTTAAATGATCAGTAATTAAGATTAATATTGCCAAAAGAGGAGATTAAATTATTCTTGCCACAAAATGTATACCTACAGGATGCTTGTGACAAGAAGGCCCATTGGTTCCATCTACCAATGACCCCCAAAAAAATAGTTTTATCTTATCCCAACTTGGTGGAACAATGGCCTCTGCCTAAGGAAAAATTACTGACATATTAATTAAAAAGATTAATTCAAGTATACTGATTTATTACATTGTTTAGTAAAGAGCCATCAAAAATTGTAATTCCATATAACAGAGAACAACTTGATGCTTTTCAAATGTTTGATGATTGGCAGATTGCTATAGGAAATTCTTGTGATCAGATCTTGCATCATTTACCCTCACATGCTTTGTTAATTCAAAAATTAAAAAAGGAGAAATTAAGTATAGTTTTCCCCATCAGATTTTACAACATGTTCTCTTTGTAATAAGTTGAATGCTGATTCATTTGGAACAGTAAAATAAAAAGCCATTGGTAAAGCAAAAAGATCTCCTCCAGATAACAAAAAGATACCGACCAGAATTTACTGCGGGTCGAGGAAGTGTTTATATTTTTCCACAGGGTGCAGATTCGTCAATTTGGATCCCGGACAGACTGATTCGCCACAAAAGAAAAAGGGAACTTCTCTGCCTCCACCGCCGCGGGAAACAGCCGCGCACCAAAAGCTGCGGGCGGGCCAGCCTTACTGACTGACGGGACCCAGTGCTCCGCCAGCGTCCATCTGAGAAACTATGGGATAGAGACTTGATGAGAAAAAGAGATGTATGGGAACTGTATACTATTTGCTCATATTTTCGTGTAGCTTGGCCGCCGCACGCGATGGCAGAAGAGGCAAAAAAAAAAAAAAAACATCAAGATCCCGGCGGGACTAACAGCTGCTGCAGCGCAAACTCCAACCGAAAAATGACTCTATTTACTCTATTTTGGCTTGTCTATCCTCTCCTTATGTTCTTCTTTTCACCAATGATTCCAGAAAACTTAACGTACCTAATGTAGCGACTTGTGAACCATGGATGTTTTCATCTTGTTTAACTCCTCAAAGTAATGTCTGCTCTTTTGTGGTTTTAAAGATGTCCTGTAACTGTAACAACTTATTGATATGATAATTATGTTCTTCCTGTGTTACAACAACTGTATGGCAGCAATCATTGACTCAACAAGTGTAAATGCCCAATATGTTAAAAAATCAAGTTTTCTGTGTTTTGGAACAGCTCAGATATTAGTTTAGACTTAGGGAAACTGCATTACCAGATTCAGACCTTGGAACACTCCCGATTAGATTTTACCACCGCAGGAGAAGCCAATGACTTTTCCCACACTTTCTCTAACTTCATTTCTGAAGACTGTTCTGTCTACTGTTTATAATCTTGCTCCTCATAATCATACTTCCCTGTATTGTCTAGATTCTTCGGCAGAGCATTCGGAATCTCGAGACCGAACTGCACCTGATTTTAAACATAAATAATTAATTATTTAAAATTAAAAAGGGTGAGATGCCGGGAGCCAGTGTGAGGAATCCCGCCCATGACAAGGTCATGAGGAAGGAAGCTGACATACGCAAGGCGTGCTCAGACTTCAGGGACCCCTCTGGAAATTCCTAAGCATGTACCCAACAAAAATCTGCCGGCTTTTGTGCTCTGCTTTTCCACTCTTCTGACATTTTCTGGAAAAAGTCAATTCAGGGCTTTAGTCTTCTGCATTTGAAAGAGTGTTTCAATCCAAAAACCCTCTGATGGCTTTCTAGCCTGCCTGCAGGACTCGTACAGCTGCGCATGTGATTGTTTGAGGCCTCCTGACCGCAGGAGGCACAGGAAGCTTAAAACATCCTAGGAATGTAGGAGCTTCCGAGGAGTCAAAATCTTTAGAATAGGACTGATTAAAGGTTTCATTTTTTGGGTCAATGCTTGCTGCCAAATTTTCATATCCTTTATTTTTAGATATAGTTGGTATATAGAAAAACAAGTAGTAGACCTGGTATTAGCAACATTAGATCTTCGAGTTAAGTACCTTCTTTGTTATATCCCACTGCACCTTTGTTCTATAGAGATGTAACTTTAATGCTTTAAGGAGATGCAAATTAAAGAAAAACACTTCAGGGAAACAAAATCAACATTCATTAAGGAAGAGAGATAAAAAGTGTTAACAAGCTTCTTGGCCAGAAGATAATGTAAATCACCTGAGACCTTTTGTATACAAAATGATGTATAGAAAGAGTCTGGGCTGCGAACGCTACATAATTCTGTGTTACCCATTGATCTCCGTGTTTTACCAAAAGTATAAAAGGCCTTCTGAACAATAAAGGACGGGGGCCAGGGGCGGGGACCAGTTTCTCGGACCAGTTTCTCGAACTAGTCTCTCGGCCTGGTTTCTTGGGACTCTGGCTCCCCCATGTCTCTCTCTCTCCTCTTCTCTCCCCTTCCCTCTCTCTGCTCTTTACTTTAACTTCAGGCTGAATCTCCATCTGGGGCGCGGAGGCTCGCCAGGTCTACTTACTTGCCCCGGCTGTTAAGACCCGCGCGAAAGGGAGCTTAAGGCGAGGCACCCTTAGATATTCAAGCGGGCGCCGGTGGCCCAGCGTAGATGGTGCAAATTCCTTGTCTGGAATTTTATTGGCCTTCCGCGTAAACCAAGCTATTCAGCCCTCTTCCTCCACTTAATCTTCTTACTACACTATAGTTTCCTAATCTAATCTTACATTAATAAATAAACAAGTCTTTCCACGCCAACGCCGTCCACCCTTCGAATTCCCTGGATCCACCGGGCTGGACCCCGGCAGGCGGACCCTTCTGCTTCCTCTCGAGTGCATACGGGTATATCGGGGAACTTCTTGAGTTGCAGCAAGGGTGTGAAGGAACCTTTGGACGGTTCAGGGGGTAGTGTGATTGGCCTCGAGATGCTTCAGCAATAATTCGCCTCTGTTCGCCTGGAGGGGAGAACCTCCAGGATTTTCTCGACTTGCGCGCAGGTGTGCTCTCGACTTACGACGGGGACCTCAGGGACCCGCTCTGGTGGCCTCAGGAAAGGCAGGTCCCCATGCGAGTTGCTAGGGGACCTCCCTGGATTCCTCTACCGTAGATGCCGGAACCTAAGACCTTGTCTGGAGTTGGGGGCCGGAACGTGAGGATTTCTCTCCAGGCCTGACATGGATCCTGGGGTACTTCTGGAGGCGATTCAGTCCTCATCTCGAGTGGGGGCATTCACGTGCGCTTTCCTCCCGAGCTCTAAACCAGTGTCAGTCTTCCCGGCCCGACGATCAAGGGATCTGTGGCTTTCCCTTTGGGCATTCCACCAAGTTTTCCAAACAGGCTTTCCCACAGGGCTGTCCCAAGTGCCACCGTTGTGTGGGTCGATAATCTGCATGAATGTCG
>NW_017199626.1:0-7269 GCF_001704415.2 Capra hircus
GCTCACTAGAGCTCTCCTACAGGGCAAAAGGGGTAGAACAGACTGTGGATGACTGCCTCTGCCTTTCAGCGAGCATGGGCCTCCCTACGCCCCGGGCTCCAGGGAAATTGTCCTGAAAAATGACCTCCAAGAAGGCTTTTCCAGCAGGCTGGGATGCAGAGTTCACAGGATGCGGGGAAAGTGATCGTCCTTCAGGAAGAAGAGGCAGCCACCCAGTGTGTGTTTGCAAGCCTGTATTTGGAAGAAACTGGTTAGCTCCTTCAAGGGGAGACCTCCAGGTCTGCTCAGAGGACCGAAATTCCAGAGGCAGCACCATGCATCTCCCTGTCCTTTCTGAGCCTTGGAAAGACATTCCTAGCTTATAGCGGTATTGCTCATGAAGAAGCAGGATGCAGGAATGTGTCAGACATGACTGGGTGCCTTCCTGGGTTCAGCTCCGTGAGGGGCCTTTCCACTCAAAGTAGGTCCCATGCCTCCTTGGGGAGGAAGTGGGGCCCGCTTGCCTCCAAATTGCCAAAGGCTGGAACAAAGCTAGTTCTATCAGAGGTAAGAAAAGAGCAATTGGATGGATGTGGAAGCTGTTGCTGGGCCGCACTGCTTCAGGCCCCCCACCCCTCCGCCCCGAGAGAAACAGGCGCCCTGTGGCCCCTAGGTCCTGGATGCAGTTTCACACATAGAATGTGTCCCCATAGGAGCCAAGAATTTTCCTGACAGACCTAGGCTCACTAGAGCTCTCCTACAGAGCAAAGGGGATGGGACAGATGTGTGGCTGTGGCTCTGCCTTTCCCTGGGAGTGTGGAGCCGCTCCCTATGGCCCCGGGCTCCAGGGGAAATTGCCCCTGAATAATGACCTCCAAGAAGCGCTTTTCCAACTGGCTGAGACGTGGAGTTCTCAGGATGCAGGGAAAGCGAGTGTCCTTCGGGGAAGCAAAGGCAGTCACCTGTTATCATGACTTACTAGAATAGTAGGTACCTTCTCCGGTTGGGCAGAGGCCTTCCCTACCTGATCTGAAAAAGAAAATGAAGTAGCTCGCTGATTTGAGAAATAATTCCCAGACTTGGGTTTCCAACCAGTATAGAATCCGACAATGGCCCTGTCTTTGTAGCCGCGTTAATTAACAGGTATGTGAAGCTCTAAATATCAGTGGAAATTACATACAGCATATAGGCCCCAGTGTTCTGGAATGATGGAAAGAAACAACCAAACTCTTGAAGAGACACTTTCAAAATGGATCATAGAGACTGACTGTACATGGATGGGCTTGCTTCCGGCAGACTTACTCATATTACGGGTAACCGCACATTCCCACAGTTGTTGTCCTTATGAAATTTTCTATGGGAGACCCCCTCCCACAGTGAGGCAGGTGTTAGCAGATTTGCCACAAGTAAGAGGGGTGGGATTTCACAGCAGATGGAACAATTAGGTAAGGTAATAAATCAGGTAACTAAGTTTGTATAAAAAAGAATATCATTCCCCCTTGAGGAACAGATTCATGAATTTGTGCTCAGTGATCAGGTGTGGCTCAATGACTGGAAACACAATTCCTTGGCCTGACATCGGAAAGGTCCTTATACTGTTGTTTTAGCCACAATTCTGAAAGAGATGGGAATACCAGACCACCTAACCTGCCTCTTGAGAAATCTGGATGAAGGTCAGGAAGCAACAGTTAGAGCAGGACATGGAACAACAGACTGGTTCCAAAAAGGAAAAGGAGTATGTCAAGGCTGTATATTGTCACCCTGTTTATTTAACTTATATGCAGAGTACATCATGAAACATGCTGGGATGGAAGATACATGAACTGGAATCAAGATTGCCAGGTAGAAATATCAATAAACTTAGATATGCAGATGACACCACCATTATGGCAGAACGTGAAGAGGAAAGGGTATGTCGGGGAACTTCTTGAGTTGCAGCAAGGGTGTGAAGGAACCTTTGGAAGTTCCAGAGGTTAGGTGTGGTTAGTCTCGAGATGCCTCAGCAGAAATGGGCCTCATGTCGCCTGGAACGGAGAGGCTCCTGGATATTTCCGAGTTTCAGCAGGTGCTCTCCTTGTGTGGAGTCGGGGCCGGAAGCTGAGGATTCCTCTCCAGTGCTGACATGGATTTTGGGGTACTTCTGGAGTCTCCACAAGGGAGTCAGGCCTCGTCTCGAGTGGGGGCATGAGCGTGCCATTTCCTCCCATGCTGTAGCAGCAGTGTCACGGTTCCCCTTGCGTGGACCAAGGGATCTGTGGCTTTCCCTCGAGTCTTTCCCACGAGGCTTTCCCACAGGGCTGTCCCACGTGTCACGGTGGTGTGAGTCGATCCTCGGCGTGAAAGCCGAGGCAGTGCAGGGAAAACAGGTTCCTGTGGAACGGACTGACACATCTGGGGGAGTCTTGGAATGGTGGCACGACCCTGCAGTTCCTCTCCCCTTTCCTTTGGAGAGCGCCACCTTGAGATGCTGATGGGAATGCCGGGAATTCTTTTCCGAACAAGCAGGGAAAGGATCCCTCATCTCGAGGTACGAGCCGGAAACGGAGCTCCTCAGGATGTGGCCGGGACCATCCTGCTTCCTCTTGAGTGGAGACGGGTGTGTCGGGGAACTTCTTGAGTTGCAGCTTGACTGTGAAAGACTCTTTGGAAGTTCCAGAGGTCAAGTGTGATTAGCCTCGAGACACCTCAGTGGAAACTGGCCTCATCTCGCCTGCAGGGGAGAACCTCCTGTATTTTACCGAGTTTCGGCAGGTGCTCTCGACTTACGACGGGGACTTCAGGGACCCGGTCTGTTGGCCTCAGGAAAGGCCAGTCCCCATGCGAGTTGCTTGGGGGCCTCTCAGGATTCCTCTCCCGTCGATGCAGGGGCCTAAGATCTTGTGTGGAGTCGGTGCCGGAACCTGAGGATTCCTCTCCAGTGCTGACAGGGATCTTGGGGTACTTCTGGAGTCTCCCCAGGAAAATCATTCTGCATCTCGAGTGGGGGCATGCACATGCGATTTCCTCCCGAGCTGTAGCAGCAGTGTCATGCTTCTCTTCGCGTGGATCAAGGGATCTGTGGCTTTCCCTCGAGGGTTTCCCACAGGGCTGTCCCACGTGCCACCGTGGTGTGAGTCGATCCTCAGCTTGAAAGTCGAGACAGTGCAGGGAAAACAGGTTTCCCTGGAAAGTACTGAGACATCTGGGGGACTCTGGGAATGGTGGACACGACCCTGGAGTTCCTCTCGCCTTTCCTGTGGAGAGCGCCTCCTCTTGAGATGCGACCGGAACGCCAGGAATTCTTTCTCGACCACGCAGGGAAAGGATCCCGCCTCTCGAGCTACGGGGCGGAAACGGGGCTCCTCTGGATGTTGGCGGGGTTCTCGTGCTTCCTCTTGAGTGGAGACGGGTATGTCGGGGAACTTCTTGAGTTGCAGTAAAGGAGTGAAAGACCCTTTGGAAGTTCCAGATGTTAGATGCGATTAGCCTCCAGACGCCTCAGCGGAAATGGGCCTCATCTCGCCTGGAGGGGAGAACCTCCTGGATTTTCTCGAGTTGCGGCAGGTGCTCTCGACTTACGACTGGGACCTCAGGGACCCGCTCTGGTGGCCTCAGGAAAGGCCAGTCCCCATGCGAGATGCTCGGGGGCCTCTCGGGATTCCTCTCCCGTCGAAGCCGGGGCTAAGACCTTGTGTGGAATCGGTGCCGGAACCTGAGGATTCCTCTCCAGTGCTGACATGGATCTTGGGGTACTTCTGGAGTCTCCCCAGGGGAGTCAGTCCTCGTCTCGAGTGGGGGCATGCAAGTGCGCTTTCCTCCCGAGCTGTAGCAGCAGTGTCACGCTTCCCTTCGCGTGGATCAAGGGATCAGGGGCTTTCCCTCGAGGCTTTCCCATGAGGCTTTCCCACGAGGCTTTCCCACAGGGCTGTCCCACGTGCCACCGTGGTGTGAGTCGATCCTCGGCTTGAAAGTCGAGGCAGTGTAGGGAAAACAGGTTTCCCTGGAATGGACTGAGACATCTGGGGGACTCTGGGAATGTGGCACGACCCTGGAGTTCCTCTCGCCTTTCCTGTGGAGAGCGCCTCCAATTGAGAGGCGACGGGAAGGCCGGGAATTCTTTCCCGACCACGCAGGGAAAGGAAGCCTCCTCTCGAGCTAGGAGGCGGAAACGGGGCTCCTCTGGTTGTGGGCGGGACTCTCGTGCTTCCTCTCGAGTGGAGTCGGGTATGTCGGGGAACTTCCTTGAGTTGCAGCAAGGGTGTGAAGGACCCTTTGGAAGTTCCAGAGTTTAGGTGTGATTAGCCTCAAGACGCCTCAGTGGAAATGGGCCTCATCTCGAATGGAGGGGAGAACCTCCTGGATTTTCTCGAGTTGCGGCAGGTGCTCTCGACTTACGACGGGGACATCAGGGACCCGCTCTGGTGGCCTCAGGAAAGGCCAGTCCCCTTGCGAGTTGCTCGGGGGCCTCTCGGGGGCCTCTCGGGTTTCCTCTCCGATCGATGCTGGGGCCTAAAACCTTGTGTGGAGTCAGTGCCGGAACCTGAGGATTCCTCTCCAGTGCTGACATGGATCTTGGGGTTCTTCTGGAGTCTCCCCAGGGGAGTCAGTCCTCGTCTCGAGTGGGGGCATGCACGTGCGCTTTTCCTCCCGAGCTGTAGCAGCAGTGTCACGCTTTCCTTCGCGTGGATCAAGGGATCAGGGGCTTTCCCTCGAGGCTTTCCATGAGGCTTCCCACGAGGCTTTCCCACAGGGCTGTCCCACGTGCCACCGTGGTGTGAGTCGATCCTCGGCTTGAAAGTCAAGGCAATGCAGGGAAAACAGGTTTTCCCTGGAATGGACTGAGAAATCTGGGGGACTCTGGGAATGTGGCACGACCCTGGAGTTCCTCTCGCCTATCCTGTGGAGAGCGCCTCCTACTTGAGATGCGAAGGGAACGCCGGGAATTCTTTCCCGACCACGCAGGGAAAGGATCCCTACTCTCGAGCTAGGAGGCGGAAACGGGGTCTCCTGCTGGATGTGGGCGGGGAATCTCGTGCTTCCTCTCGAGCTGGAGATCGGGTTATGTCGAGGAGAGCTTCTTGAGTTGCAGTCAAGGGTGTGAAGGACCCTTTGGAAGTTCCAGATGTTAGATGTGATTAGCCTCCGAGACGCCTCAGTGGAAATGGGCCTCATCTCGCCTGGAGGGAGAGACCTCCTGGATTTTCTCGAGTTGCGGCAGGTGCTCTCGACTTACGACTGGGAACCTCAGGGACCCGCTCGTGGTGGCCGTCAGGAAAGGCCAGTCCCCATGCGAGTTGCTCGAGGGCCTCTCGGGATTCCTCTCCCGTCGAATGCCGGGAGCCTAAGACCTTGTGTGGAATCGGTGCCGGAACCTGAGGATTCCTCTCCAGTGCTGACATGGATCTTGGGGTACTTCTGGAGTCTCCCCAGGGGAGTCAGTCCTCGTCTCGAGTGGGGGCATGCAGGTGCGCTTTCCTCCCGAGCTGTAACAGCAGTGTCGCGCTTCCCTTGGCGTGGATCAAGGGATCTGGGGCTTTCCCTCGAGGCTTTCCCACGAGGTTTTCCCACGAGGCTTTCCCACAGGGCTGTCCCACGTGCCACCTTGGTGTGCGTCGATCCTCGACTTGAAAGTCGAGGCAGTGCAGGGAAAACAGTTTCCCTGGAATGGACTGAGACTTCTGCAGGACTCTGGGAATATTGACATGACACCTGGAGTTCGTCTCGACTTTCCTGTGGAGAGCGCCTCCTCTTGAGATGCGAGCGGAACGCCGGGAATTTTTTTCCGACCAGGCAGGGAAAGGATCCCTCCTCTCGAGCTAGGAGGCGGAAACGGGTCTCCGCTGGATGTGGGCGGGACTCTTCGTGCTTCCTCTCGAGTGGAGACCGGTTTTTCGAGGAACTTCTTGAGTTGCAGTAAGGGTGTGAAGGACCCTTTGGAAGTTCCAGAGTTTAGGTGTGATTAGCCTCAGGACGCCTCAGCGGAAATGGGCCTCATCTCGCCTGGAGGGCAGAACCTCCTGGATTTTTCTCGAGTTGCGGCAGGTGCTCTCGACTTACGACGGGAACCTCAGGGACCCGCTGTGGTGGCGTCAGGAAAGGCCAGTCCCCATGCGAGTTGCTCGAGGCCCTCTCGGGATTCCTCTCCCGTCGATGCAGGGGCCTAAGATCTTGTGTGGAGTCGGTGCCGGAACCTGAGGATTCCTCTCCAGTGCTGACATGGATCTTGGGGTACTTCTGGAGTCTCCCAGGGGAGTCCAGTCCTCGTCTCGAGTGGGGCATGCACGATGCACTTTCCTACCGAAGCTGTAGCAGCAGTGTCGCGCTTCCCTTCGTGTGGATCAAGGGATCTGTGGCTTTCCATCAAGGCTTTCCCACGAGGCTTTCCCACAGTGCTGTCCCACGTGCCACCGTGGTGTGAGTCCAACCCCGGCTAGAAAGTCGAGACAGTGCAGGGAAAACAGGTTTCCCTGGAATGGACTGAGACATCTGGGGACTCTGGGAATGGTGGCACAACCCTGGAGTTCCTCTCTTCCTGTGGAGAGCGCCTCCTCTTGAGATGCGAAGGGAACGCCGGGAATTCTTTCCCGACCACGCAGGGAAAGGATCCCTACTCTCGAGCTAGGAGGCGGAAACGGGTCTCTGCTGGATGTGGGCGGGAATCTCGTGCTTCCTCTCGAGTGGAGACCGGTTTTCGAGGAACTTCTTGAGTTGCAGTAAAGGAGTGAAAGACCCTTTGGAAGTTCCAGAGTTAGATGTGATTAGCCTCCAGACGCCTCAGCGGAAATGGGCCTCATCTCGCCTGGAGGGGAGAACCTCCTGGATTTTCTCGAGTTGCGGCAGGTGCTCTCGACTTACGACTGGACCTCAGGGACCCGCTCTGGTGGCCTCAGGAAAGGCCAGTCCCCATGCGAGTGCTCGGGGGCCTCTCGGGATTCCTCTCCCGTCGATGCCGGGGCCTAAGACCTTGTGTGGAATCGGTGCCGGAACCTGAGGATTCCTCTCCAGTGCTGACATGGATCTTGGGGTACTTCTGGAGTCTCCCCAGGGGAGTCAGTCCTCGTCTCGAGTGGGGCATGCACGTGCGCTTTCCTCCGAGCTGTAGCAGCAGTGTCACGCTTCCCTTCGCGTGGATCAAGGATCAGGGCTTTCCCTCGAGGCTTTCCCAAGGCTTTCCCACGAGGCTTTCCCACAGGGCTGTCCCACGTGCCACCGTGGTGTGAGTCGATCCTCGGCTTGAAAGTCGAGGCAGTGCAGGGAAAACAGGTTTCCCTGGAATGGACTGAGACATCTGGGGGACTCTGGGAATGTGGC
>NW_017199627.1:0-7269 GCF_001704415.2 Capra hircus
CTCTCGCCTTTCCTGTGAGAGCGCCTCCTCTTGAGATGCGACGGGAACGCCCGGGAATTCTTTCCCGACCACGCAGGAAAGGATCCCTCTTCTCGAGCTAGGAGGCCGGAAACGGAGCTCCTCTGGATGTGGTGGAACTCTTCTGGTTCCTCTCGTGGAGACGGGTTGGTTGGGGCTTTTGAGTTGAAAGCAATGGTGTGAAGGACCCTTTGGAAGTTCAAGAGTTTAGGTGTGATTAGCCTCGAGACGGCTCAGCGGAAATGGGCCTCATCTCGCCTGAGGGGAGAACCTCCTGGATTTTCTCGAGTTGCGGCAGGTGCTCTTCTACTTAAGACGGGGACCTCAGGGACCCGCTCTGTTGGCCTCAGGAAAGGCCAGTCACCATGCGAGTTGCTCGGCGGCCTCTCGGGATTCCTCTCCCGTCGATGCCGGGGCCTAAGACCGTGTGTGGAGTCGGTGGGCGAACCTGAGGATTCCTCTCCAGTGCTCACATGATCTTTGATGTACTTCTGGAGTCTCCCCAGGGGAGTCAGTCCTCGTCTCGAGTGGGGGTAGCACTGCGGTTTCCTCCCGAGCTGTAGCAGCAGTGTCACTCTTCCTTCACGTGGATCAAGGCATCAGTGGCTTACCTTCGAGGCTTTCCCACGAGGCTTTCCACGAGTCTTGCCCAGAGGGCTGTCCCATGAGATACCGTGGTGTGAGTCGATCCTCGGCTTGAAAGTCGAGGCAGTGGAGGAAAACAGGTTTCCCTTGGAATGGACTGACACATCTGGGGGACTCTGGGAATGGTGGCACGACCCTGGAGTTCCTCTCGCCTTTCCTGTGGAGAACGCCTCCTCTTGAGATGCGACGGGACTTCCGGGAATTCTTTCCCGAACACGCAGGGAAAGGATCCCTCCTCTCGAAGTAGGAGGCGGAATTGGGGATCCTCTGGATGTGGCGGGACTCTTGTGCTTCCTCTCGAGTGGAGACGGGTATGTCGGGGAACTTCTTGAGTTGCAGCAAGGGTGTGAAGGATCCTTTGAAATTTCCAGAGGTTAGGTGTGATTAGCCTCGAGACGCCTCAGCGGAAATGGGCCTCATCTCGCCTGGAGGGGAGAACCTCCTGAATTTTCTCGAGTTGCGGCAGGTGCTCTCAACTTACGACGGGGAACTCAGGGACCGCTCTGGTGGCCTCAGGAAAGGCAGCCCCATGCGAGTTGCTCGGGGCCTCTCGGGATTCCTCTCCCGTCGATGCCGGTCCTAAGACCTTGTGTGGAGTCGGTGCCGGAACGTGAGGATTCCTCTCCAATGCTGACATGGATCTTGGGGTACTTCTGGAGTCTCCCCGGGGGAGTCAGTCCTCGTCTCGAGTGTGGGCATGCACGTGCGCTTTCTCCCGAGTGTAGCAGCAGTGTCACGCTTCCCTTCGCGTGGATCAAGGGATCTGTGTCTTTTCCCTCGAGGGCTTTCCCACGAGGCTTTCCCACGAGGGGGCTGTCCCACGTGCCACCGTGGTGTGAGTCGATCCTCGGCTTGAAAGTCGAGGCAGTGAAGGGAAAACAGGTTTCCCTGGAATGGACTGAGACATCTGGGGGACTCTGGAATGGTGGCACGACCCTGGAGTTCCTCTCCCCTTTCCTGGGAGAGCGCTCCTCTTGTGATGCGACGGGAACGCCAGGAATTCTTTCCCGACCACACAGGGAAAGGAACCCTCGTCTCGAGCTATGAGGGGGGAAACGGGGTCCTCTGGATGTGGCGGGCTCTCGTGCTTCCTCTCGAGTGGAGACGGGTTGTCGGGGAACTTCTTGAGTTGCAGCAAGGGTGTGAAGGACCCTTTGGAAGTTCCAGAGGTTAGGTGTGATTAGCCTCGCGACTCCTCAGTTGAAAGGGGCCTCATCTCGCCTGGAGGGAGAACCTCCTCGTTTTTCTCGAGTTTCGGCTGGTGCTCTCGACTTGCGACGGGGACCTCAGGGACGCACTCTGGTGGCCTCAGGAAAGGCCAGTCCCATGCGGATTACCAGGGGGCCTCTAGGGATTCTCTCCATCGATGGCGTGCCTAAGAGCTTGTGTGGGTCGGGGCAAGACCCTGACAGCCTCTCC
Source organism: Capra hircus (assembly GCF_001704415.2). NCBI lineage: Eukaryota > Metazoa > Chordata > Mammalia > Artiodactyla > Bovidae > Capra > Capra hircus. The sequence continues at coordinate 2,083 of NW_017199627.1, forward strand.
AGTGCTGACATGAATCTTTCTACTTCTGGAGCTCGCCAGGGGAGTCAGTCCTCATCTCGTGTGGGAGCATGCACCTGCCATTTCCTCACGAGCTGTAGCAGCAGTGTCATGCTTGCCGACGTGGATCAAGGGATTCTGGGTTTCCATTGAGGCTTTCCCTCGAGTCTTTCCAAGAGGGCTGTCCTTGTGCCTCGGTGGTGTGAGTTGATCCTCGGCTGTGAACGTCGAGGCAGTGCAGGGAAAACAGTTTCTTCTGGAATGGACTTAGACATCTGGGGGACTCTTGGAATACTGGCAAGGCCCTGGAGTTCCTCTCGTCTTTCCTGTTGAGAGCTCCTCCTCTTGAGATGCGACGGGAAGGCCGGGAATTCTTTCCCGATGACGCAGGGAAAGGATCCCTCTTCTCGAGCTACGGAGGCGGAACGGGGCTCCGCTGGATGTGGGCCGGACCCTCGTGCTTCCTCTCGAGTGGAAATGGGTATGTCGGGACTTCTTGACTTGCAGCAAGGGTGTGAAGGACCCTTTCGAAGTTCCAGAGGTTAGTTGTGATTAGCTCGAGACGCTCAGCGGAAATGGGCCTCAACTCGCCTGGAGGGAGAACCTCCTGAATTTTCTCGAGTTGCGGCAGGTGCTCTCAACTTACGACGGGGACTCAGGGACCGCTCTGGTGGCCTCAGGAAAGGCCAGCCCCCATGCGAGTTGCTCGGGGCCTCTCGGGATTCCTCTCCCGTCGATGCCGGCCTAAGACCTTGTGTGGAGTCGGGTGCCGGAACGTGAGGATTCCTCTCCAATGCTGACATGGATCTTGGGGTACTTCTGGAGTCTCCCCGGGGAGTCAGTCCTCGTCTCGACTGTGGGCATGCACGTGCGCTTTCCTCCCGAGGTGTAGCAGCAGTGTCACGCTTCCGTCGCGTGGATCAAGGGATCTGTGTCTTTCCCTCGAGGCTTTTCCACGAGGCTTTCCCACGAGGCTTTCCCACAGGGCTGTCCCACGTGCCACCGTGGTGTGAGTCGATCCTCGGCTTGAAAGTCGAGGCAGTGAAGGGAAAACAGGTTTCCCTGGAATGGACTGAGACATCTGGGGACTCTGGGAATGGTGGCACGACCCTGGAGTTCCTCTCCCCTTTCCTGTGGAGAGCGCCTCCTCTTGTGATGCGACGGGAACGCCAGGAATTCTTTCCCGACCACACAGGGAAAGGAACCCTCGTCTCGAGCTATGAGGGGAAACGGGGCTCCTCTGGATGTGGGCGGGGCTCTCGTGCTTCCTCTCGAGTGGAGACGGGTATGTCGGGGAACTTCTTGAGTTGCAGCAAGGGTGTGAAGGACCCTTTGGAAGTTCCAGAGGTTAGGTGTGATTAGCCTCGCGACTCCTCAGTTGAAAGGGGCCTCATCTCGCCTGGAGGCGAGAACCTCCTCGTTTTTCTCGAGTTTCGGCAGGTGCTCTCGACTTGCGACGGGGACCTCAGGGACGCACTCTGGTGGCCTCAGGAAAGGCCAGTCCCCATGCGGATTACCAGGGGGCCTCTAGGGATTCCTCTCCCATCGATGCCGGTGCCTAAGAGCTTGTGTGGAGTCGGGGCAAGACCCTGAGGATGCCTCTCCAGTGCTGACATGAATCTTTCTGTACTTCTGGAGTCTCGCCAGGGGAGTCAGTCCTCATCTCGTGTGGGGAGCATGCACCTGCCATTTCCTCACGAGCTGTAGCAGCAGTGTCATGCTTGCGACGTGTGGATCAAGGGATTTGTCGCTTTCCATTGAGGCTTTCCCTCGAGTCTTTCCAAGAGGGCTGTCCCTTGTGCCTCGGTGGTGTGAGTTGATCCTCGGCGTGAACGTCGAGGCAGTGCAGGGAAAACAGTTTCTTCTGGAATGGACTTAGACATCTGGGGGACTCTTGGAATACTGGCAAGGCCCTGGAGTTCCTCTCGTCTTTCCTGTTGAGAGCTCCTCCTCTTGAGATGCGACGGGAAGGCCGGGAATTCTTTCCCGACGACGAAGGAAAGGATCCCTTTCTCGAGCTACGAGGCGGAAACGGGGCTCCGCTGGATGTGGGCCGGACCCTCGTCCTTCCTCTCGAGTGGAAATGGGTATGTCGGAGACTTCTTGACTTGCAGCAAGGGTGTGAAGAACCCTTTCGAAGTTCCAGAGGTTAGTTGTGATTAGCCTCCAGACGCTTCATTGGAAATGGGCCTCAACTCGCCTGGAGGGGAGAACCTCCTGAATTTTCTCGAGTTGTGGCAGGTGCTCTCGAGGTATGACGGAGACCTCAGGGACCCTCTCTGGTGACCTCAGGAAAGGCCAGTCCCCATGCGAGTTGCTAGGGGGCCTCTCAGGATTCCTCTCCCGTCGATGCCGGGGCCTAAGACCTTGTGTGGAGTCGGGACCGGAACCTGAGGATTGCTCCCAGTGCTGACATGGATCTTGTTGTACTTCTGGAGTCTCCCAAGTGGCGTTAGTCCTTGTCTCTAGTGGGGTCATGCACGTGCACTTTCCTCCAAAGCGGTAGCAGCAGTGTCACGCTTCCGTCTCGTGGATCAAGGGATCTGTGTCTTTCCCTCGAGTCTTTCCATGAGGCTTTCCCACAGGACTATTCCACGTGCCACCATGGTGTGAGTCTATCCTCGCGTGAAAGTCGAACCAGTGCAGGGAAAACAGGAACCTCCTTCCCCACAGTAGGGGGTACACTGTCCCCTTGGGGGGTATCTCCAGGGCACTCGCGCTGGGGGGTTGCCCGCGGAGGTGCGGGCCTCAGGCTCCACGTGAGAAAAGCCCCAAATGGCCTTAGCTGCCAGTCCACACGCTGGCCCCTCAGGTCTCTGGCCGGAGCCTTGGGCTCCAGGCAAGTCAAAGCCCTCGGGGTGGCACTCTGGAATGCTGTAGGGAAAGGACGCCAAGAGCCCACGGAGGAGTTGGGGAGATGGCAGGGTGGAAACGGATGAGAGGACAGCGAGGGATCTAGGTGGAGGCGCTGGAGAGAGCGTCCGGTGTCCCAGAATGCCTCGGAGGAGCCAGCGGGGGACAGTCGAGGCCCAGGACCTGTGGAATGTGAAAAGGCAGGAAATCCAGAGCAAGGCAGGCTGGGAAAGGGGGCATTGGTGGCCAATTCAAAGGGACCTAGGGGCGTTTCCTGGGCAGTGAGCTCCCTTGGCACTGCTGAGGGCCCCTGATTGATCCACCCGGGGTGATCCCACCCCCGCTGCGAGGAGGGCCACAAACCAAAGCCCCCGAACTGCCGCCCACCCCAACGGGGGATCTTGGCGTCCAGGGCACAGCTGTGCCCGGGAAAACCCACTCGCCTCACGGGACTCTGTCCAGGGTCTCTGCTTGGAAAGAGGCCAGGGGCGGCCCCTCCATCTACCCACCCAAACCTATTGACGTCAATGGTGGCGGAGCCGCCTCCGCTCTCCAGAGTCCTGAGCTGCTGGGTCCCCGCCCACTCGGCCAGCAGTGTGCAGCATGCCCGTGTGCCTCTCCCACCATGGCTTCGTCCGGCTCCTCCAGCACCTCAAGCGGTACGTTTGCCCGCGGTCCCTGTGGTCGGATCACATCTCAGGGGATTTGCAGGTGGCCTGGGCAAGGGCTCTCGGCCAACGTGTCGACCCCCCTCCCGCCGAGAAGCGGGGACCCATCGGCCAGGCCCGGGGTTCCGAGGCGTCAGGTGTGCCCAAAGTCGGAGGCGTGGCATCGTTCGTTCATCTTGCTCCTTTGGCACACACACGGCTTCTCCGTTCTCTTTTCTGGGGAAGACAGTGTTGTTTCAGGGGGCGTGCTGCGGGGGCGGGGGCCGGGGTTGGGGGGTGGTGGAGCGGTGCTGTGCTCGGATGAGGCCCTTTATCCTCACATCTTCCTGTGGAATGGGAGTCGGGGAGCTCTGTGGCCTTGCTGCCTTCAGTGGCTTCCTCTGCACAGGGGCCTAGTGGCTTCTGCCTTTTGTCAGGCGTTACGGGGTTTGAGCTTCACTTTGGTGGCCTTGGCCTTTGCTTGGCCTGGCCTTGGCCGTGCCTTGGCGTTGCGCTTGCCTTGCCTTGGCCTTGGGCTTGGCCTTGCTTTGCCCTTGAACTTGAACTTTACCTTGACCTTGACCTTGAACTTGAACTTGGCCTTGAACTTGAACTTGATTTGACCTTGACTTTGACCTTGACATTGAACTTGAACTTGGCCTTGACCTTGACGTTGACTTGAACTTGACCTCAACCTTGAACTTGAACTTGAACTCGAACTTTGACCTTGACCTTGCACTTGACCTTGACCTTGCACTTGACCTTGAACTTGACTTGAAATTTGAACTTGATCTTGACCTTTGAACTTGATCTTGACCTTGAACTTAACCCTAAACTTGACCTTGACCTTGAACTTGACCTTGACCTTGAGCCTGAAGCTGAACTAGAACTTGACCTTTACCATGAACTTGACCTTGACCTTGAACTTGAACTTGACCTTGACCTTGACCAACAACGGAGACTCGAGATTTGCTCAGAGCACCGGAGGTCCAGAAGCAGGGCCTGTATCTCCCCTTCCCTTTGTGATCATTGCAAGACATTCCTAGCTGATAGCGGAGTGCCCCTGAAGAAGCAAGCAGTGGGAGTATGTTTGACACGACTGTGTCCTTCCTGGCCTCAGCTCCAAAAGGGGCCTTTCCTCTCGAAGTAGGCCCCATGTCCCCTTGGGGAGGGTGTCATGCCTCTTTTCTCCTCACTGCCAAAGGGTGGAGCCAAGCTCGCTTGTCAGAGGTACAAAAACAGCAATTGAATGGATTTTCAAGCTCTTGCTAGCCTGCACCCTTTCAGGGCCCACTTTACTGAAAAAGGTGCTCTGTGGCCCCTGGTTGGGTATGCAGGTTCACAAACAGGGTGAGATCCTGTCCAAGCCAAGAATTTTCCTGAAAGACCTAGGCTCACTTGAGCTCTCCTCCAGAGCAAAGGGGATAGAGGAGATGTATGGAGGAGACTTTGCCTTTCCCTGTGATGTGGGGCTACTCCCTACGGCCCAAGCTCAGGGATAACTGCCTCTAAGAAAGGAATGGTAAGAAGCACTATTCTTGGAGGTTGGGACAGGGAGTTCGCAGCATGCGGGGAAAGAAAGACTTCTTCGGGGAAGAAGAGGCAACCACCGGGGTGTGTTTGCAAGCCTCTATTTGGAAGGAACAGGTTTGCTTATACAACTCAAGACCTCCAGATCTGCTCAGAGGGA
>NW_017199628.1:0-7269 GCF_001704415.2 Capra hircus
TCCCACAGTTCTGTCCACAGGGCTGTCCCACGGCCACCGCTGGTGTGAGGTCGATCCTCGCTTGAAAGTCGACTTACACCAGTGCCAGGGAAAACAGGTTTCCCTGAAATGACTGAGACATCTGGGGACTCTGCGGAATGGTGGCCACGACCCTGGAATTCCTCTCGCCTTTCCTGTGGAGAGCGCCTCCTCTTGAGGTGCGACGGAACGCCGGGAATTCTTTCCGAGCACGCAGGGAAAGGATCCCTCCTCTCGAGCTAGGAGGCGGAATCTGGGCCTCCTCTGGATGTGGTCGGGACTCTCGTGCTTCCTCTCGAGTGGAGACGGGTATATCGGGAACTTCTTGAGTTGCAGCAAGGGTGTGAAGGACCCTTTGGAAGTTCCAGAGGTCTGGTGTGATTAGCCTCAGGACGCCTCAGCGGAAATGGGCCTCATCTCGCCTGGAAGGTAGAACCTCCTGGATTTTCTCGAGTTGTGGCAGGTGCTCTAGACTTATGACGGGGACCTCAGGGACAGCGCTCTGGTGGCCTCAGGAACGGCCAGTCCCCATGCGAGTTGCGCGGGGGCCTCTCAGGATTCCTCTCCCGTCGATGCCAGGGCCCTAAGACCTTGTGTGGAGTCAGGTGCCAGGAAACTGAGGATTCCTCTCCAGTGCTGACATGGATCTTGGGGTACTTCTGGAGTCTCCCCAGGGGAGTCAGTCCTCGTCTCGAGTGGGGCATGGCACGTGCGCTTTCCTCCCGAGCTGTAGCAGCAGTGTCGAGCATTCCCTTCAGCGTGGATCAAGGGTTCAGTGGCTTTCCCTCGAGTCTTTCCCCGAGCTCACACGAGGCTTTCCCACAGGGCTGTCCACGTGCCACCGTTGGTGTGAGTCGATCCTCGGCTTGAAAGTCGAGGCAGTACAGGGAAAACAGGTTTCCCTGGAATGGACTGAGACATCTGGGGGACTCTGGGAATGGTGGCACGACCCTGGAGTTCCTCTCGCTTTTCCTTTGGAGAGCGCCTCCTCTTTGAGATGCGACGGGAACGCTGGGAAATCTTTCCCGAACACGCAGGGACAGGATCCCTCCTGCCGACCTAGGAGTCGGAAACGGGCCTCCTCTGGATGTGGGCGGGACTCTCGTGCTTCCCTCGAGTGGAGATGGGTATATCGGGGAACTTCTTGAGTTGCAGCTAGGGTGTGAAGGACCCTTTGGAAGTTCCAGAGTTTAGGTGTGATTAGCCTCTAGTTGCCTCAGCGGAAATAGGCCTCATCGCGCCTGGAGGGGAGAACCTCCTGGATTCTCTCGAGTTGCGGCAGGTGCTCTCGACTTACGATGGGGACTTCAGGGACCCGCTCTCGTGGCCTCAGGAAAGGCCAGTCACCATGCGAGTTGTTCGAGGGCCTCTCGGGATTCCTCTCCCGTCGATGCTGGGGCCTAAGACCTTCTGTGGACTCAGTGCCGGAACCTGAGGATTCCTCTCCAGTGCAGACATGGATCTTTGGGAACTTCTGGATTCTCCCCAGGGCCAGTCAGTCCTCGTCTCGAGTGGGGGCATGCACGATGCGCTTTCCTCCCGAGCTGTAGCAGTAGTGTCGCGCTTCCCTTCGCGTGGATCAAGGGATCTGTGTCTTTCCCTCGAGGCTTTCCCATGAGGCTTTCCCACAAGGCTTCCCACGTGCCACCGTGGTGTGAGTCGATCCTCCGCTTGAACATCGAGACAGTGCAGGGAAAAACAGGTTTCCCTGGAATGGACTGAGACATCCGGGGGACTCTGGGAATGGTGGCACGACCCTGGAGTTCCTCTCACCTTTCCTGTGGAGATCGCCTCCTCTTGAGATGCAACGGGAACGCCGGGAATTCTTTCCCGACCACGCTGTGAAAGGACCCTCCCCTCGAGCTAGGAGGCCGGAAACGGGGCTCCTCTGGATGTGGAGAGGGACTCTCGTGCTTCCTCTCGAGTGGAGACGGGTATGTCAGGGAACTTCTTGACTTGCAGCAAGAGTGTGAAGGACCCTTTGGAAGTTCCAGATGTAAGATGTGATTAGCCTCGAGACGCCTCAGCGGAAATGGGCCTCATCTCGCCTGCAGGGGGAGAACCTCCTGGATTTTCTCGAGTTGCGACAGGTGCTCTCGACTTATGATGGGGACCTTAGGGACCCGGTCTGGTGGCCTCAGGAAAGGCCAGTCCCCATGCGAGTTGCTCTGGGGCCTCTCGGATTCCTCTACCGTAGATGCCGGGGCCTAAGACCTTGTGTGGAGTCGGTGCCGGAACCTGAGGATTCCTCTCCAGTGCTGACATGGATCTTGGGGTACTTCTGGAGTCTCCCCAGGGCTGTCAGTCCTCGTACTCGAGTGGGGCCATGCACGTGCGCTTTCCTCCCGAGCTGTAGCAGCAGTGTCACGCTTCCCTTCGCGTAGATCAACGGATCTGTGGCTTTCCCTCGAGGCTTTCCCACGAGGCTTTCCCACGAGGCTTTCCCACAGGGCTGTCACACGTGCCACCGGTGGTGTGAGTCGATCCTCGGCTTGAAAGTCAACGGCAGTGCAGGGAAAACAGGTTTTGCCCTGGAATGTACTGAGACATCTGGGGGACTCAGGGAATGGTGGCACGACCCTGGAGTTCCTCTCGCCTTTCCTGTTGGAGCGCGCCTCCTCTTGAGATGCGACGGGAACGCCGGGAATTCTTTCCCGACCACGCAGGGAAAGGATCCCTCCTCGTCGAGCTTAGCAGGCGGAAACGGGCGCCACTCTGGATATGGGCGGGACTCTCGTGATTCCTCTCGAGTGGAGACGGGTATAGTCGGGGAACTTCTTGAGTTGCAGCAAGGGTGTGAAGGACCCTTTGGAAGTTCCAAGAGTTATAGGCGTGATTACCTCCTAGTTGCCTCAACGGAAATGGGCCTCATCTCGCCTGGAGGGGAGAACTCTCCTGGATTTTCTCGAGTTGCGGACAGGTGCTCTCGACTTACGATGGGGACTTCAGGGACCCGCTCTCGGTTGCCTCATGAAAGGCCAGTCCCATGGGAGTTACTCGAGGGCCTCTCGGGATTCCTCTCCCGTCGATGCCAGGGCCTAAGACCTTGTGTGGAGTCAGTGACGGAACCTGAGGATTCCTCTCCAGTGCTGACATGGATCTTTGGGTACTTCTGGAGTCTCCCCAGGGGCAGTCAGTCCTTGTCTCGAGTGGGGGCATGCACGTGCGCTTTCCTCCCCAGCTGTTGCAGCAGTGTCACGATTCCCTTCAAGTGGTCAAGGGATCATTGGCTTTCCCTCGAGGCTTTCCCACGAGGGCTGTCCCACAGGGCTGTTCCACGTGCCACCGTGGTGTGAGTCGATCCTCGGCTTGAAAGTCGATGCAGTGCAGGGAAAACAGGTTTCCCTGGAATGGTACTGAGACATCTGGGGGACTCTGGGAATGGTGGCACGACCCTGGAATTCCTCTCGCCTTTCCTGTGGAGAGCGCCTCCTCTTGAGATGCGACAGGAATGCCGGGAATTCTTTCCCGATGCACGCAGGGAAAGGATCCCTCCTCTCGAGCTAAGGAGGCGGAATCTGGGCTCCTCTGGATGTGGTCGGGACTCTCGTGCTTCCTCTCGAGTGGAGACAGGGTATAGTCGGGGAACTTCTTGAGATGCAGCTAAGGGTGTGAAGGACCCTTTGGAATGTTCCAGAGGTCTGGTGTGATTAGCCTCAGGACGCCTCAAGCGGGAAATGGGCCTCATCTCGCCTGGAAGGTAGAACCTCCTGGATTTTCTCGAGTTGTGGCAGGTGCTCTAGACTTATGACGGGGACCTCAGGGACGCGCTCTGGTGGCCTCGGAACGGCCATTTCCTTGCGAGTTACTCGGGGCCACTCGGGATTCCTCTCCCGTCGATGCCAGGGCCTAAGACCTTGTGTGGAGTCGGTGCCGAAAACCTGAGGATTCCTCTCCAGTGCTGACATGGATCTTGGGGTACTTCTGGAGTCTCCCCAGGGGTAGTCAGTCCTCGTCTCGAGTGGGGCCATGCAAGTGCACTTTCCTCCCGAGCTGTAGCAGCTAGTGTCGCGCTTCCCTTCGCGTAGGATCAAGGGATCTGTGGTCTTTCCCTCGAGGCTTTCCCACGAGGCTTTCCCACGAGGCTTTCCCACAGGGTCTTCTCCCACGTGCCACCGGTGGTGTGAGTCGATCCTCCGCTTTGAAAGTCGAGACAGTGAAGGGAAAAACAGTTTTGCCTGGAATGGACTGAGACATCTCGGGGGACTCTGGGAATGGTGGCACGACCCTGGAGTTCCTCTCGCCTTTCCTGTGGAGAGCGCGTCCTCTTGAGATGCGACGGGAACGCCGGGAATTCTTTCCCGACCACGCAGGGAAAGGATCCCTCCTCTCGAGCCTAGCAGGTGGAAACGGGGCCCACTCTGGATATGGGCGGGACTCTCGGATTCCTCTCGAGTGGAGACGGGTATGTCGGGGAACTTCTTGAGATGCAGCAAGGGTGTGAAGGACCCTTTGGAAGTTCAAGATGTAAAGCGTGATTACCTCCTAGTTGCCTCAACGGAAATGGGCCTCATCTCGCCTGGCAGGGGAGAAATCTCCTGGATTTTCTCGAGTTGCGACAGGTTGCTCTCGACTTACGATGGGGACCTTTAGGGACCCGCTCTGGTTGCCTCATGAAAGGCCAGTCCCCATGCGAGTTACTCGGGGGCCTCTCGGATTCCTCTCCCGTCGATGCCGGGGCCTAAGACCTTGTGTGGAGTCGGTGCCGGAACCTGAGGATTCCTCTCCAGTGCTGACATGGATCTTGGGGTACTTCTGGAGTCTCCCCAGGGGAGTCAGTCCTCGTCACGAGTTGGTGCATGCAAGTGCGCTTTCCTCCGAGGAGTACCAGCAGTGTCACGCTTCCCTTCGCGTGAATCAAGGGATCTGTGGCTTTCCCTCTTGCTTTCCCACCAGGCTTTCCCACAGGGCTGTCCCACGTGCCACCGTGGTGTGAGTCGATCCGAGGCTTGAAAGTCGAGGCAGTGCAGGGAATAAAGTTTTCCCTGGAATGGACTGAGACATCTGGGGGACTCTGGGAATGGTGGCACGACCCTGGAGTTCCTCTCTTTTTTCCTGTGGAGCAGCGCCTCCACTTAAGATGCGTTGGGAACGCCGGGAAATTCTTTCCCGACCATGCAGGGAAAGGATAAATCCTCTCGAGCCTATGGACGCGGAAATAGGGCTCCTCTGGATGTGGGCGGGACACTCGTGCTTCCTCTCGAGTGGAGACGGGTATGTCGACGAACTTCTTGAGTTGCAGCAAGGGTGTGAAGGACCCTTTGGAAGTTCCAGATGTTTAGATGTGATTAGCCTCGAGACGCCTCAGAGGAAATGGGCCTCATCTGGCCTGGAGGGGAGAACCTCCTGGATTTTCTCGAGTTGCGGCAGGTGCTCTCGACTTACGAGGGACTTCAGGGACCCGCTCTCGTGGCCTCAGGAAAGGCCAGTCACCATGCGAGTTGCTCGAGGGCCTCTCGGGATTCCTCTCCCGTCGATGCTGGGCCTAAGACCTTCTGTGGACTCAGTGCCGGAACCTGAGGATTCCTCTCCAGTGCCAGACATGGATCTTTGGAACTTCTGGATTCTCCCCAGGGCAGTCAGTCCTCGTCTCGAGTGGGGGCATGCACGTGCGCTTTCCTCCCGAGCTGTAGCAGTAGTGTCGCGCTTCCCTTCGCGTGGATCAAGGGATCTGTGCTTTCCCTCTTGGCTTTCCCACCAGGCTTTCCCACAGGCTGTCCCACGTGCCACCGTGGTGTGAGTCGATCCTCGGCTTGAAAGTCGAGCAGTGCAGGGAAAACAGGTTTCCCTGGAATGGACTGAGACATCTGGGGGACTCTGGGAATTGTGGCACGACCCTGGAGTTCCTCTCGCCTTTCCTGTGGAAGAGCGCCTCCTCTTGAGATGCTTGGAACGCCCGGGAATTCTTTCCCGACCACGCAGGGAAAGGATAAATCCTCTCGAGCTAGAGAGGCGGAAACGGGCTCCTCTGGATGTGGGCGGAACTCGTGCTTCCTCTCGAGTGGAGACGGGTATGTCGGGGAACTTCTTGAGTTGCAGTAAGGGTGTGAAGAACCCTTTGGAATGTCCAGAGGTAAGGTGAGATTAGCCTGGAGATACCTCAGCCGGAAATCGGCCTCATTTCGCCTGGAGGGAGAACCTCCTGGATTTTCTCGAGTTGCGGCAGGTGCTCTCGACTTACGACGGGGACCTAAGGACCCGCTGTGGTGGCCTCAGGAAAGGCCAGTCCCCATGCGAGTTGCTCTGGGCCTCTCGGGATTCCTCTCACGTCGATGCAGGGGCCTAAGGCCTTGTGTGAGTCGGTGCCGGAACCTGAGGATTCCTCTCCAGTGCTGACATGGACTTGGGGTACTTCTGGAGTCTCCCCAGGGTGTCAGTCCTCGTCTCGAGTGGGGCCATGCACGTGCGCTTTCCTCCCGAGCTGTAGCAGCAGTGTCACGCTTCCCTTCGCGTAGATCAAGGGATCTGTGGCTTTCCCTCGAGGCTTTCCCACGAGGCTTTCCCACGAGGCTTTCCCACAGGGCTTTCCCACGTGCCACGGTGGTGTGAGTCGATCCTCGGCTTGAAAGTCAAGGCAGTGCAGGGAAAAAAGTTTTGCCTGGAATGGACTGAGACATCTGGGGGACTCAGGGAATGGTGGCACGACCCTGGAGTTCCTCTCGCCTTTCCTGTGGAGAGCGCCTCCTCTTGAGATGCGACGGGAACGCCTCCTCTTGAGATGCGACGGGAACGCCGGGAAATCTTCCCGACCACGCAGGGAAAGGATCCCTCCTGTCGACCTAGGAGGCGGAAACGGGGCCTCCTCTGGATGTGGGCGGGACTCTCGTGCTTTCCTCTCGAGTAGAGATGGGTATATCGGGGAACTTCTTGAGTTGCAGCTAGGGTGTGAAGGACCCTTTGGAAGTTCCAGAGTTTAGGTGTGATTAGCCTCTAGTTGCCTCAGCGGAAATAGGCCTCATCGCGCCTGGAGGGAGAACCTCCTGGATTTTCTCGAGTTGCGGCAGGTGCTCTCGACTTACGATGGGGACTTCAGGGACCCGCTCTCGTGGCTCAGGAAAAGGCCAGTCACCATGCGAGTTGCTCGAGGGCCTCTCGGGATTCCTCTCCCGTCGATGCTGGGGCCTAAGACCTTCTGTGGACTCAGTGCCGGAACCTGAGGATTCCTCTCCAGTCCAGACATGGATCTTTGGAACTTCTGGATTCTCCCCAGGGCAGTCAGTCCTCGTCTCGAGTGGGGGCATGCACGTGCGC
>NW_017199629.1:0-7269 GCF_001704415.2 Capra hircus
TGGGACAGCCCTGTGGGAAAGCCTCGTGCGAAGAAGCCACAGATCCCTTGATCCTCGCGAAGGGAAGCGTGACACTGCTGCTACAGCTCGGGAGGAAAGCGCACATCCATGCCCCACTCGAGACGAGGACTGACTCCCCTGGGGACTCCAGAAGTACCCAAGATCCATGTCAGCACTGGAGAGGAATCCTCAGGTTCCCTCAATGAGTCCACACAAGGTCTTAGGCCCCAGCATCGACGGGAGAGAATCCCGAGAGGCCCGGAGAAACTCGCATGGGGACTGGCCTTTCCTGAGGCACCAGAGCGGGTCCCTGAGGCCATCGTCGTAAGCCGAGAGCACCTGCCGCAACTCGAGAAAATCCAGGAGGTTCTCCCCCTCCAGGCGAGATGAGGCCATTTCGGCTGAGACAACTAGGGGGTAATCAGACTTAAACTCTGGAACTTCCAAAGGGTCCTTCACACCCTTGCTGCAACTCAAGAAGTTCCCCGACATACCCGTCTCCACTCAAGAGGAACCCGAGCGTACCGCCCGTATCCAGAGTGGCCCCGTTTCCGCCTGCTAGCTCGAGAGGAGGGATCCTTTCCCTGCGTGGTCCTGAAAGAATTCCTAGCGTTCCCGTCTCATCTCAAGAGGAGGCACTCTCGCCACAGTAAAGGCGAGAGGAACTCCAGTATCAGGCCCCATTCCCAGAGTCCCCAGATGTCTCAGTCCATTCCAAGGAAACCTGTTTTCCCTGCACTGCCTCCACTTTCAAGCCGAGGATCGACTCACACCGCGATGGCAGGTTGGACAGCCCTGTGGGAAAGCCTCGTGGAAAAAGCCTCATGGGAAAGCCTCGAGGGAAAGCCACAGATCCCTTGATCCACGCGTAGGGAAGCGTGACAATGCGGCTACAGCTCGGAGGAAAGCGCACGTGCATGCCCCCACTCGAGACGAGGACTGACTCCCCTGGGGAGACTCCAGAAGTACCCCAAGATCCATGTCAGCACTGCAGAGGAAACCTCAGGTTCCGGCACTGACTCCACACAAGGTCTTAGGCCCCGGCATCGACGGGAGAGAGGAATCCCGAGAGGCCCCGAGCAATTCGCATGGGGAGTGGCCTTTTCTGAGGCCCCCAGAGCGGGTCGTTGAGGTCCCCGTCGTAAGTCGACAGCAACTGCCCTATCTCGAGAAAATCCAGGAGGTAGTCCCCTCCAGGCGAGATGAGGCCCATTTCCGCTGAGGCGACTGGAAGCTAATCACCCCTAATCTCTGGAACTTCCAAAGGGTCCTTCACAGCCTTGCTGCAACTCAAGAAGTTCCCCGACATACCCGTCTCCACTCAAGAGGAAGCACGAGAGTCCCGCCTACATCCAGAGGGGCCCCGTTTCCGCGTCCTAGCTCGAGAGGAGGGATCCTTTCCTTTCGTGGTTGGCAAAGAATTCCCGGCGTTCCCGTCGCATCTCAGGAGGAGGCGCTCTCCACAGGAAAGGCGAGAGGAAATCCAGGGTCGTGCCACCATTCCCAGAGTCCCCAAGATGTCTCAGTCCATTCCAGGGAAACCTGTTTTCCCTGCACTGCCTCGACATTCAAGCCGTGGATCGACTCACATCATGGTGGCACGTGGGACAGCCATGTGGGAAAGTCTCGTGGGAAAGCCTCGTGTGAAAACCTCCAGGGAAAGCCATAGATCCCTTGATCCACGCGAAGGGAAGCGTGACACTGCTGCTACAGCTGGGGAGGAAAGCGCACGTGCATGCCCCCACTCGAGACGGGGACTGACTCCCCTGGGGAGACTCCAGAAGTACCCCAAGATCCATGTCGGCACTGGAGAGGAATTCTCAGGTTCCGGCACCGACTCCACACAAGGTCTTAGGCCCCGGCATAGACGGGAGAGGATCCCGAGAGGCCCCCGAGCAACTCGCATGGGGTCTAACCTTTCCTGAGGCGACCAGAGCGGGTCGCTGAGGTCCCCGTCGTAAGTCCGAGAGCACCTTCGGCAACTCGAGAAATCCAGGAGGTTCTCCCCTCCAGGCGAGATGAGGCCCCATTTCCGCTGAGGCGTCTCGAGGCTAATCACACCTAACCTGCTGGAACTTCCAAAGGGTCCTTCACACCCTTGCTGGCAACTCAACAAGTTCCCCGTCATACCCGTCTCCACTCGAGAGGAAGCACGAGAGTCCCGCCCACATGCAGAGGAGCCCAGTTTGCGCCTCCTAGCTCGTGAGGAGGGATCCTTTCCCTGCGTGGTTGGGAAAGAATTCCCGGCGTTTCCCGGCGCATCTCATGAGGAAGCATTCTCCACAGGACAGGCGCGCGAGGAACTCTAGGATCGTGCCACCATTCCCCAGAGTCCCCCAGATGTCTCAGTCCATTCCAGGGAAACCTGTTTTCCCTGCAGTGCCTCGACGTTCAAGCAGAGGATCGACTCACACCACGGTGGTAAGTGGGACAGCCCTGTGGCAAAGCCTCGTGGGAAGGCCTAGTGGGAAAGCTCTAGGGAAAGCCACAGATCCCTTGATCCACGCGAAGGGAAGCGTGACACAGCTGCTACAGCACGGCAGGAAAGCGCACGTGCCTGCCACCAATCGAGACGAGGAATGACTCCCCTGGGGAGACCCCAGAAGTACCCCAAGGTCCCATGTCAGCACTGGAGAGGAATCCTCAGGTTCCGGCACCGACTCCACACAAGGTCTTAGGTACCGACATTGACGGCAGAGGAATCCCGAGAGCCCCCCAAGCAACTCTCCTGGGGACTGGCCTTTCCTAAGGCCACCAGAGCGGGTCCGTGAGGTCCCCATCGTAAGTCGAGAGCACTGGCCGCAACTCGAGAAAATCCAGGAGGTTCTCCCTCCAGGCGAGATGAGGCCCATTTCACCTGAGGCGTTTCGAGGCTAATCACACCTAACCTCTGGAACTTTCAAAAGGGTCCTTAACACCGTTGCTGCAACTCAAGAAGTTCCCCGACATACCAGTCTCCACTCGAGAGGAAGCACGAGAGACACGCCCACATCCAGAGGAGCCCCGTTTCTGCCTCCTAGCTCGACAGGGGGATCATTTCCCTGAGTGGTGGGGAAAGAATCCCGGCGTTCCCGTCGCATCTCAAGAGGAGGCGCTCTCCACAGGAAAGGCGAGAGGAACTCCAGGGTCGTGCCACCATTCCCTGAGTCCCCCAGATGTCTCAGTCCATTCCAGGGAAACCTGTTTTCCCTGCACTGCTCGCCTTTCAAGCTGAGGATCGACTCACACCACGGTGGCACGTGGCACAGCAAAAAGCCTCGTGGGAAAGCCTCGAGGAAAGCCACAGATCCCTTGATCCACTCGAAGGAACCGTGAAACTGCTGATACAGCTCGGAGGAAAGCGAACGTGCATGCCCCCACCCGAGACGAGGACTGACGCCCTGAAGAGACTCCAGAAGTACCCCAAGTTGCATGTCAGCACTGGAGAGGAATCCTCAGGTTCCGGCACCACTCCACACAAGGTCTTAGGCCCCAGCATCGACGGAGAGGAATCCGAGAGGACCCCGAGCAAATCGCATGGGGACTGGCCTTTCCTGAGGCCAACAGAGCGGGTCCCTGAGGTCCCCGTCGAAAGTCGAGAGCACCTGCCGCAACTCGAGAAAATCCAGGAAGTTCTCCCCTCCAGGCTAGATGAGGCCCTTTTCCGCTGAGGCGTCCCGAGGCTAATCACACCTAACTCTCGAACTTCCCAAGGGTCCTTCACACCCTTGCTGCAACTCAACAAGTTCCCCGACATACCCGTCTCCACTCGAGAGGAAGCACGAGAGTCCAGCCCACATCCAGAGGAGCCCCGTTTCCACCTTCTAGCTCGAGAGGAGGGATCCTTTCCCTGCGTGTTCAGGAAAGAATTCCCGGCGTTCCCGTCGCATCTCAAGAGGAGGCGCTCTCCACAGGAAACGCGAGAGGAACTCCAGGCTCGTGCCACCATTCCCTGAGTCCCCCAGATGTCTCAGTCCATTCCAGGGAAACCTGTTTTCCCTGCACTGCTTGACTTTCAAGCCAAGGATCGACTCACTCCACGGTGGCACGTGGGACAGCCCTGTGGGAAAGCCTCGTGTGAAAGCCTCGAAGGAAAGCCACATCATCCCTTAATCCACGCGAAGGGAAGTGTGACACTGCTGCTACAGCTCGTAGGAAAGCGCACGTGCATGCCCCACTCGAGACAAGGACTGACTCCCCTGGGGAGACTCCAGAAGTACCCAGATCCATGTCAGCACTGGAGAGGAATCCTCAGGTTCCCACACGACTCCACACAAGGATCTTAGGCCCCGGCATCAACGGGAGAGGAATCCGGAGAGGCCCGAGCAACTCGCATGGGGACTGGCCTTCCTGAGGCCACCAGAGCGGGTCCCTGAGGTCCCCGTCTTAAGTCGAGAGAAGCTGCCGCAACTCGAGAAAATCCAGGAGGTTCTCCTCTCCAGGCGAGATGAGGCCCATTTTGCTGAGGCGTCACCAGGTAATCACACCTAAACTCTGGAACTTCCAAAGGGTCCTTCACACCCTTGCTGCAACTCAAGAAGTTCTCCGACATACCCGTCTCCACTCGAGAGAAAGCACGAGAGTCCCGCCCACATCCAGAGGAGCCCCGTTTCCACCTCCTAGCTCGAGAGGAGGGATCCTTTCCTGCGTAGTCGGGAAAGAATTCCTGGCGTACCCATCGCATCTCAAGAGCAGGCGCTCTCCACAGGAAAGGCGAGAGGAACTTCAGGGTCGTGCCACCATTCCAGAGTCCCCCAGATGTCTCAGTCCATTCCAGGGAAACCTGTTTTTCCCTGCACTGCCTCGACTTTCAAAACGAGGATTGACTCACACCACGGTGGCACGTGGGACAGCCCTGTGGGAAAGCCTCGTGGGAATGCCTGGTGGGAAAGCCTCGAGGGAAAGCCACAGATCCCTTGATCCACGCAAAGGGAAGCGTGACACTGTTGCTACAGCTCGGAGGAAAGCGCAAGTGCATGCCCCCACTCGAGACGAGGACTGACTCCCCTGGGGAGACTCCAGAAGTACCCCAAGATCCATGTCAGCACTGGAGAGGAATCGCAGGTTCCGCACCGACTTCACACAAGGTCTTAGGCCCTGGCATCAACGGGAGAGGAATCCCGAGAGGCCCCGAGCAACTCGCATGGGGACTGGCCTTTCCTGAGGCCACCAGAGCGGGTCCCTGAGTCCCCGTCTTAAGTCGAGAGCACCTGCCGCAACTCGAGAAAATCTGGAGGTTCTCGCCCTCCAGGCGACATGAGGCTCATTTCCGCTGAGTTGTCTCGAGGCTAATCACACCTAACCCTGGCACTTTCAAAAGGTTATTCACACCCTTGCTGCAACTCCAAAAGTTCTCCAACATACCCGTCTCCACTCGAGAGGAAGCACGAGACTCCCGCCCACATCCAGAGGAGCCCCGTTTCCGCCTCCTAGCTCGAGAGGAGGGATCCTTTACCTGCGTTGTTGGGAAAGAATTCCCGGCGATCCGTCGCATCTGAAGAGGAGGCACTCTCCACAGGAAAGGCGAGAGGAACTCCAGGGTCGTGCCACCCATTCCAGAGTCCCCCAGATGTCTCAGTCCATTCCAGGGAAACCTCTTTTCCCTGCACTGCCTCGACTTTAAAGCGAGGATCGACTGACACCACGGTGGCTCGAGGACAGCCCCTGTGGGTAGCCTCGTGGGAAAGCCTCGAGGGAAAGCCACAGATCCCTTGATCCACGGGAAGGGAAGCGTGACACTGCTGCTACAGCTCGGAAGGAAAGCGCACGTGCATGCCCTCACTCGAGACGAGGACTAACTCCCCTGGGCAGACTCCAGAAGTACCCCAAGATCCATGTCAGCACTGGAGAGGAATCCTCAGGTTCCGGCACCCACTCCACACAAGTTCTTAGGCCCCGGCATCGAAGGGAGAGGAATTCCGAGAGGCCCCCGAGCAACTCGCATGGGGACTGGCCTTTCCTGAGGCCACCAGAGCGGGTCCCTGAGGTCCCCGTCTTAAGTCGAGAGAAGCTGCCGCAACTCGAGAAAATCCAGAGGGTTCTCCTCTCCAGGCGAGATGAGGCCCATTTCCGCTGAGGCGTCACCAGGGTAATCACACCTAAACTCTGGAACTTCCAAAGGGTCCTTCACATCCTTGCTGCAACTCAACAAGTTCTCCGACATACCCGTCTCCACTCGAGAGGAAGCACGAGAGTCCCGCCCACATCCAGAGGAGCCCGTTTCCACCTCCTAGCTCGAGAGGAGGGATCCTTTCCCGCATAGTCGGGAAAGAATTCCTGGCGTACCCATCGCATCTCAAGAGCAGGCGCTCTCCACAGGAAAGGCGAGAGGAACTTCAGGGTCGTGCCACCATTCCCAGAGTCCCCCAGATGTCTCAGTCCATTCCAGGGAAACCCCCTGCACTGCCTCGACTTTCAAAACGAGGATCGACTCACACCCACGGTGGCACGTGGGACAGCCCTGTGGGAAAGCCTCGTGGAATGCCTGGTAGGAAAGCCTCGAGGGAAAGCCACAGATCCCTTGATCCACGCAAAGGGAAGCGTGACACTGTTGCTACAGCTCGGGAGGAAAGCGCAGTGCATGCCCCCACTTGAGATGAGGACTGACTCCCCTGGGAGACTCCAGAAGTACCCAAGATCCATGTCAGCACTGGAGAGGAATCGCAGGTTCCGGCACCGACTTCACACAAGGTCTTAGGAACTGGCATCAACGGAGAGGAATCCCGAGAGGCCCCGAGCAACTCGCATGGGACTGGCCTTTCCTGAGGCCACCAGAGCGCGTTCCCTGAGGTCCCCGTCTTAAGTCGAGAGCACCTGCCGCAACTCGAGAAAATCTGGGAGGTTCTCGCCTCCAGGAGAGATGAGGCTCATTTCCGCTGAGTTGTCTCGAGGCTAATCACACCTAACCTCTGGAACTTTCAAAAGGTTATTCACACCCTTGCTGCAACTCCAAAAGTTCCCCGACATACCGTCTCCACTCGAGAGGAAGCACGAGACTCCGCCCACATCCAGAGGAGCCCCGTTTCTGCCTCCTAGCTCGAGAGGAGGGATCCTTTACCTGCGTTGTCGGGAAAGAATTCCCGGCGATCCGTCGCATCTAAAGCCACCATTCCCAGATTCCCCCCCAGATGTCTCAGTCCATTCCACGGAAACCTGTTTTTCCCTGCACTGCCTCGACTTTCAGGCCGAGGATCGACTCACACCACGGTGGCACGTGGGCCCTGTGAGAAAGACTCGTGGGAAAGCCACGTGGAAAGCCTAGACGGAAAGCCTCGAGGGAAAGCCACAGAT
>NW_017199630.1:0-7268 GCF_001704415.2 Capra hircus
CTCCAGAAGTACCGCGAGATCCATGTCAGCACTGGAGAGGAATCATCAGGTTCCCACACCGACTCCACACAAGATCTTAGGCCCCGATCAACGGGAGAGTAATCCGGAGAGGCCCCGGAGCAACTCGCATGGGACTGGCCTTTCCTGAGGCCACCAGAGCGGGTCCCTGAGGTCCCGTCTTAAGTGGAGAGCTCCTGCCCAACTCGAGAAAATCCAGGACGTTCTCCCCTCCAGGCGAGATGAGGCCCATTTCCGCTGAGGCGTCTCGAGCTAATCACACACCTAACTCTGGAACTTCCAAAGGGTCCTTCACACCCTTGCTGCAACTCAAGAAGTTCCCGACATACCCGTCTCCATTCGAGAGGAAGCACGAGAGTCCCGCCCACATCCAGAGGAACCCCATTTCCACCTCATAGCTCGAGAGGAGGGATCCTTTCCTGCGTGGTCGGGAAAGAGTTCCCGGCGTTCCCGTGGCATCTCAAGAGGAGGCGCTCTCCACAGGAAAGGCGAGAGGAACTCCAGGGTCGTGCCACCATTCCCAGAGTCCCCAGATGTCTCAGTCCATTCCAGGGAAACCTGTTTTCCCTGCACTGCCTCGACTTTCAAGCCGAGGATCGACTCACACCACGGTGGCACGTGGGACAGCCCATGGGAAAGCCTCTTGAGAAAGCCTCTGGGGAAAGGCACAGATCCCTTGACCCACGTGAAGGGAAGCATGACACTGCAGCTACAGCTCGGAGGAAAGCACAAGTGCATGCCCCCACTAGAGACGAGGACTGACTCCCCTGGGAGACTCCAGAAGTACCCCTAGATCCTTGTCAGCACTGGAGAGGAATCCTCAGGTTCTGAACCGACTCCACACAAGGTCTTTGTGCCCTGGCATCGATGAGAGAGGAATCCCGAGAGGCCCCCGAGCAACTCGCATGGGGTTTGGCCTTTCCTGAGGCCACCGGAGCGGGTCCCTGAGGTCCCCATCGTAAGTCGAGAGCACCTGCCGCAACTCATAAAAATCCAGGATGTTCTCCCTTCAAGGTGAGATGAGGCCCATTTCCCGCTGAGGCGTCTCGAGTCTAATCACACCTAACCTCTGGAACTCCCAAAGGGTCCTTCACACCCTTGCTGCAACTCAAGAAGTTCCCCGACATACCCGTCTCCACTCGAGAGGAAGCACGAGAGTCCCGTCCACATCCAGAAGAGCCCCGTTTCCGCCTCCTAACTCGAGAGGATGGATACTTTACCTGCGTGGGTCGAGAAAGAATTCCCGGCGTTCAGGTCGCATCTTAAGAAGAGGCCCTCTCCACAGGAACGTCGAGAGGAACTCCAGGGTCATGATACCATTTCCAGAGTCCCCGAGAGGTCTCAGTACATTCTAGGGAAAACTGTTTTCCCCGGCACGGCCTCGACTTTCAAGCCGAGGATCCACTCACACCACGGTGGCATGTGGGACAGCCCAGTGGGAAAGCCTCCTGGGAAAGCCTCGTGGGAAAGCCTCGAGGGAAAGCCACAGATCCCTTGATCCACGCGAAGGGAAGCGTCGAAACTGCTGCTAGAGCTCGGTAGGAAAGCGGCACGTGCATGCCCTCACTCGAGACGAGGACTAACTCCCCTGGGCAGACTCCAGAAGTACCCCAAGATCCATGTCAGCACTGGAGAGGAATCCTCAGATTCCGCCACCCACTCCACACAAGTTCTTAGGCCCCGGCATCGAAGGGAGAGAATTCCGAGAGGCCCCGAGCAACTCGCATGGGGACTGGCCATTCCTGAGGCCACCAGAGCGGGTCCCTGAGGTCCCCGTCTTAAGTCGAGAGAAGCTGCCGCAACTCGAGAAAATCCAGAGGGTTCTCCTCTCCAGGCGAGATGAGGCCCATTTCTGCTGAGGCGTCACCAGGGTAATCACACCTAAACTCTGGAACTTCCAAAGGGTCCTTCACATCCTTTGCTGCAACTCAAGAAGTTCTCCGACATACCCGTCTCCACTCCGAGAGGAAGCACGAGAAGTCCCGCCACATCCAGAGGAGCCCCGTTTCCACCTCCTAGCTCGAGAGGAGGGATCCTTTCCCTGCGTAGTCGGGAAAGAATTCCTGGCGTACCCATCGCATCTCAAGAGCAGGCGCTCTCCACAGGAAAGGCGAGAGGAACTTCAGGGTCGTGCCACCATTCCCAGAGTCCCCCAGATGTCTCAGTCCATTCCAGGGAAACCTGTTTTCCCTGCACTGCCTCGACTTTCAAAACGAGGATCGACTCACACCACGGTGGCACGTGGGACAGCCCTGTGGGAAAGCCTCGTTGGGAATGCCTGGTGGGAAAGCCTCGAGGAAAGCCACAGATCCCTTGATCCACGCAAAGGGAAGCGTGACACTGTTGCTACAGCTCGGGAGGAAAGCGCAAGTGCATGCCCCACTCGAGATGAGGACTGACTACACCTGGGGAGACTCCAGAAGTACCCAAGATCCATGTCAGCACTGGAGAGGAATCGCAGGTTCCGGCACCGACTTCACACAAGGTCTTAGGAACTGGCAATCAACGGGGAGAGGAATCCCGAGAGGCCCCGAGCAACTCGCATGGGGACTGGCCTTTCCTGAGGCCACCAGAGCGGGTTCCTGAGGTCCCGTCTTAAGTCGAGAGCACCTGCCGCAACTCGAGAAAATCTGGGAGGTTCTCGCCTCCAGGCGACATGAGGCTCATTTCCGCTGAGTTGTCTCGAGGCTAATCACACCTAACCTCTGGAACTTTCAAAGGTTATTCACACCCTTGCTGCAACTCCAAAAGTTCCCCGACATACCCGTCTCCACTCGAGAGGAAGCACGAGACTCCCGCCCACATCCAGAGGAGCCCCGTTTCTGCCTCCTAGCTCGAGAGGAGGGATCCTTTACCTGGCGTTGTCGGGAAAGAATTCCCGGCGATCCCGTCGCATCTCAAGAGGAGGCACTCTCCACAGGAAAGGCGAGAGGAACTCCAGGGTCGTGCCACCATTCCCAGATTCCCCAGATGTCTCAGTCCATTCCACGGAAACCTGTTTTCCCTGCACTGTTTTGACTTTCAAGATGAGGATCAACTCACACCACGGTGGCACGTGGGACAGCACTGTGGGAAAGCCTCGTGGGAAAGCCTCTTGGGAAATCCTCGAGGGAATGCCACAGATCCCTTGATCCACGCAAAGGGAAGTGTGACACTGCTGCTACAGCTCGTGAGGAAATCGCACGTGCATGCCTCCAATCGAGACAAGGACTGACTCCCCTGGGGAGACTCCAGAAGTACCGCGAGATCCATGTCAGCACTGGAGAGGAATCATCAGGTTCCCACACCGACTCCACACAAGATCTTAGGCCCCGGCATCAACGGGAGAGTAATCCGGAGAGGCCCCCGGAGCAACTCGCATGGGGACTGGCCTTTCTGAGGCCACCAGAGCGGGTCCCTGAGGTCCCCGTCTTAAGTGGAGAGCTCCTGCTCCAACTCGAGAAAATCCAGGACGTTCTCCCCTCCAGGCGAGATGAGGCCCATTTCCGCTGAGGCGTCTCGAGGCTAATCACACCTAACCTCTGGAACTTCCAAAGGGTCCTTTCACACCCTTGCTGGCAACTCTAGAAGTTCCCCGACATACCCGTCTCCATTCGAGAGGAAGCACGAGAGTCCCGCCCACATCCAGAGGAACCCCATTTCCACCTCATAGCTCGAGAGGAGGGATCCTTTCCTGGCGTGGTCGGGAAAGAGTTTCCCGGCGTTCCCGTGGCATCTCAAGAGGAGGCGCTCTCCACAGGAAAGGCGAGAGGAACTCCAGGGTCGTGCCACCATTCCAGAGTCCCCAGATGTCTCAGTCCATTCCAGGGAAACCTGTTTTCCCTGCACTGCCTTCGACTTTCAAGCCGAGGATCGACTCACACCACGGTGGCACGTGGGACAGCCCATGGGAAAGCCTCTTGAGAAAGCCTCTGGGGAAAGGCACAGATCCCTTGACCCACGTGAAGGGAAGCATGACACTGCAGCTACAGCTCGGGAGGAAAGCACAAGTGCATGCCCCCACTAGAGACGAGGACTGACTCCCCTGGGGAGACTCCAGAAGTACCCCTAGATCCTTGTCAGCACTGGAGAGGAATCCTCAGGTTCTGGAACCGACTCCACACAAGGTCTTGTGCCCTGGCATCGATGAGAGAGGAATCCGAGAGGCCCCCGAGCAACTCGCATGGGGTTTGGCCTTTCCTGAGGCCACCGGAGCGGGTCCCTGAGGTCCCCATCGTAAGTCGAGAGCACCTGCCGCAACTCATAAAATCCAGGATGTTCTCCTTCAAGGTGAGATGAGGCCCATTTCCGCTGAGGCGTCTCGAGTCTAATCACACCTAACCTCTGGAACTCCCAAGGGTCCTTCACACCGCCTTGCTGCAACTCAAGAAGTTCCCCGACATACCCGTCTCCACTCGAGAGGAAGCACGAGAGTCCCGTCCACATCCAGAAGAGCCCCGTTTCCCGCCTCCTAACTCGAGAGGATGGATACTTTACCTGCGTGGTCGAGAAAGAATTCCCGGCGTTCAGGTCGCATCTTAAGAAGAGGCCCTCTCCACAGGAACGTCGAGAGGAACTCCAGGGTCATGATACCATTTCCAGAGTCCCCGAGAGGTCTCAGTACATTCTAGCGAAAACTGTTTTCCCGGCACGGCCTCGACTTTCAAGCCGAGGATCCACTCACACCACGGTGGCATGTGGGACAGCCCAGTGGGAAAGCCTCCTGGGAAAGCCTCGTGGGAAAGCCTCGAGGGAAAGCCACAGATCCCTTGATCCACGCGAAGGGAAGCGTGAAACTGCTGCTAGAGCTCGGTAGGAAAGCGCACGTGCATGCCCTCACTCGAGACGAAGACTAACTCCCCTGGGCAGACTCCAGAAGTACCCCAAGATCCATGTCAGCACTGGAGAGGAATCCTCAGATTCCGCCACCACTCCACACAAGTTCTTAGGCCCCGGCATCGAAGGGAGAGGAATTCCGAGAGGCCCCCGAGCAACTCGCATGGGGACTGGCCATTCCTGAGGCCACCAGAGCGGGTCCCTGAGGTCCCCGTCTTAAGTCGAGAGAAGCTGCCGCAACTCGAGAAAATCCAGAGGGTTCTCCTCTCCAGGCGAGATGAGGCCCATTTCTGCTGAGGCGTCACCAGGGTAATCACACCTAAACTCTGGAACTTCCAAAGGGTCCTTCACATCCTTGCTGCAACTCAAGAAGTTCTCCGACATACCCGTCTCCACTCGAGAGGAAGCACGAGAGTCCCGCCCACATCCAGAGGAGCCCCGTTTCCACCTCCTAGCTCGAGAGGAGGGATCCTTTCCCCGCGTAGTCGGGAAAGAATTCCTGGCGTACCCATCGCATCTCAAGAGCAGGCGCTCTCCACAGGAAAGGCGAGAGGAACTTCAGGGTCGTGCCACCATTCCCAGAGTCCCCCAGATGTCTCAGTCCATTCCAGGGAAACCTGTTTTCCCTGCACTGCCTCGACTTTCAAAACGAGGATCGACTCACACCACGGTGGCACGTGGGACAGCCCTGTGGGAAAGCCTCTTGGGAATGCCTGGTGGGAAAGCCTCGAGGGAAAGCCACAGATCCTTGATCCACGCAAAGGGAAGCGTGACACTGTTGCTACAGCTCGGGAGGAAAGCGCAAGTGCATGCCCACACTCGAGATGAGGACTGACTAACCTGGGGAGACTCCAGAAGTACCCCAAGATCCATGTCAGCACTGGAGAGGAATCGCAGGTTCCGGCACCGACTTCACACAAGGTCTTAGGACTGGCATCAAGGGAGAGGAATCCCGAGAGGCCCCCGAGCAACTCGCATGGGGACTGGCCTTTCCTGAGGCCACCAGAGCGGTTCCCTGAGGTCCCCGTCTTAAGTCGAGAGCACCTGCCGCAACTCGAGAAAATCTGGGAGGTTCTCGCCTCCAGGCGACATGAGGCTCATTTCCGCTGAGTTGTCTCGAGGCTAATCACACCTAACCTCTGGAACTTTCAAAAGGTTATTCACACCCTTGCTGCAACTCCAAAAGTTCCCCGACATACCCGTCTCCACTCGAGAGGAAGCACGAGACTCCCGCCCACATCCAGAGGAGCCCCGTTTCTGCCTCCTAGCTCGAGAGGAGGGATCCTTTACCTGCGTTGTCGGGAAAGAATTCCCGCGATCCCGTCGCATCTCAAGAGGAGGCACTCTCCACAGGAAAGGCGAGAGGAACTCCAGGGTCGTGCCACCATTTCCCAGATTCCCCCAGATGTCTCAGTCCATTCCACGGAAACCTGTTTTCCCTGCACTGCCTCGACTTTCAGGCCGAGGATCGACTCACACCACGGTGGCACGTGGGACAGCCCTGTGAGAAAGCCTCGTGGGAAAGCCACGTGGGAAAGCCTAGAGGGAAAGCCACAGATCCCTTGATCAACGCGAAGGGAAGCGTGACAATGCTGCTACAGCTCGGGAGGAAAGCGCACGTGCATGCCCCCACTCGAGACGAGGACTGACTCCCCTGGGGAGACTCCAGAATTACCCCAAGATCAATGTCAGCATTGGAGAGGCATCCTCAGGTTCCGGAACTGACTCCACACAAGATCTTTGGCCCGAGCATCGACGGTTAGGAAACCCGAGAGGCCCCCGAGCAACTCGCATGGGGACTGGCCTTTCCTGAGGCCACCAGAGCGGGTCCCTGAGGTGCCCGTCGTAAGTCGAGAGCACCTGCCCCAATTCGAGAAAATCCAGGAGGTTCTCCCCTCCAGGGGAGATGAGGCCAATTTACCGCTGAGGCGTCTCCAGGCAAATCACACCTAACCTCTGGAACTTCCAAAGGGTCTTCACACCCTTGCTGCAACTCAAGAAGTTCCCCGACATACCCGTAACCTCGAGAGGAAGCAGGAAAGTCCCGCCCACATCCAGAGGAGCCACCTTTCCGCCTCATAGCTCGAGAGGTTTGATCCTTTCTGCGTGGTCGGGAAAGATTTCGCGACGTTCCGTCGCATCTCAAGCGGAGGCGCTCTCCACAGGAAAGCGAGAGGAACTCCAGGGTCGTGCCACCATTCCCAGAGTTCCCCCAGATGTCTCAGTCCATTCCAGGGAAACCTGTTTTCCCTGCACTGTTTTGACTTTCAAGATGAGGATCAACTCACACCACGGTGGCACGTGGGACAGCCTGTGGGAAAGCCTCGTGGGAAAGCCTCTTGGGAAATCCTCGAGGGAATGCCACAGATCCCTTGATCCACGCAAAGGGAAGTGTGACACTGCTGCTACAGCTCGGAGGAAAGCGCACGTGCATG